>NC_079438.1:56612508-56650008 GCF_903798145.1 Danio aesculapii
ATACACACACACACGCACAGACACAGACTGTACATACTAACAATTAGGCATGTGCCGGTGTAAGATTCTGATGGTATGATTACCTTGGACAAATATATCATGGTTTCACGGTTATCACGGTTTTCTAAAATATGTTCTTTCTAGGGGTGGGCGGTACACCGGTGTCATAGTCAACAGTTGTGGTCTGAATACATGTCCTTATACTACAGGGCTCGAAATTGCAACCATTTTGGTCGCATGAGCGCCCGAAATGTAATCTATGCGCCCTCATAATATATTTGGGAGCATTTGTGTGTCTGAATATAATGGTTGTAGTGCTATCTGATTTGATTTTCTCTAAAAACTTGCTGAATCGCTCTACCCTGCCGCTGTATTGGTTCATATTAGCTGTCAAGCACTCAACGCTTCCCGCTGTCAGATGACAGGGAGCTTTTGTTACTGCAGGAAATGCAAACGGCTGAAGAGTGAAAAGTGCACAGGTTTTCTAACCTCACCTAAAGTTATAATAATAATAATGGCGCAGATGACAGCGATCATGACATGAGGTAAATGTTGATCTGCCAGCTGAGATCAATCGAGTGTTTTCGGAGAAGGTGCCTGAATCTTGATGCGTTGCATTCACCGTGTATTCAGCGCAAATGTCCGCTAAATATAAAGTCTAATACTGTAGACATCATCGCCAAAAATCTCGCCTTTACTAAGTTTACACTGAAACTACGGCTCATAACAAAGAGCGGAATTGCGCTGGTGGTCATCATGAGAATCCTGCTCTGTCTGCTTATAAATTGGTGCGGCTGACTCGCCTGCTTTATTCCACCAACACAGAGAAATGAAGATCAGCTCATAACGAGACTGAGCATTTACAATGACCCAAACCAAAACTTTTAAAGAGTGATAGAAGTGAGACTTTCTTTTGTCTGTTCTTCCTTGAGATGTATATTATTTTGCTATTGAAAGTAATACCATGATATTATACCGTCACCGTTCAAAAGATGAAAAATACCGTGATATTAATTTTAGGTCATATTGCCCACCTCTAGTTCTTTCTAAATGTCTGGGTAAAAAACTACTTTTTCCACTGTGAAAAATAGATTTTTCCACCCTAGAAATAGTTTATAAACACTATAAAAAGTGAAAACTTAAACAAATTACTTCGACTTGTTACAATTAAATGAATTAAGTTTGACAAACTTAATTTATGACAGTTTCCAGTAGTAAGTTAAGTTAGTCTTTGTAGGAGCCATACATTTTATATTGGCGATTGGCCACAAGGTGTCAATACGAGAGTATATAACTGTGGCTTCACTGCATGGAGGAAGAGAGCGTTGGTAGGAAGCACACAGTTTTTGACCGTAACTCAATGTAACGTAACAACTTAAGCTAACAGAGAAGTGTGCATTATAGATTAAGGAAAATTGGTGAAGGAATTCTGTTGATTGGAAAATAAAGACGTTTTTATTTGCATCTATTTTTCCTATGGACTCTGACTTTACGTGTAAAAAAACTTGCTTGCTCTACCAACAATTGGAAAGCCGCTACAGTCCTTTTAGCTGTAACAAGTTTCAGTAATTTATTTAGGAAAACGAGAATGGAACAGTACATACAGTACAGTACAAATAATTTAATATAATATTGTTAATATAATAATAGTAATAGTAAAAATACTTTTATTACAGTACAAATAATTCCCTTCCTATGTTAATATAAAAATAATATAAAAACTTTTATGTTTTAAGTAATGGTCATTATTGATAGCGAACAATACTTATACTTGCCATAAATAAATTACTAAAAGCTGTTACACCTAAAATAACTAACTTAATTTATTACTGAAAACTGTCATATATTAAGTTTGTCAAACTTAATTCATTTAATTGTAACAAGTCAAAGTGATTTGTTTAAGTTTCCACTTTTTACAGTGTAATTTTTATAATTGTTCAGTTTATATTATATTTATATTTAATATAGAAATATTTTTTCCACATAGAACACAGTGTACATACATATATATATATATATATATATATATATATATATATATATATATATATATATATATATATATATATATATATATATATATATATATATATATATATATATATATATATTATTATTATTATTATTATTATTATTATTTATTTATTTATTATTATTATTTTTTTAAGATACATATGTCAAAATATGTCAATAACATGTCAGGTTAAATAAATAAATAAATCATTGTTGACTTCTGCTGTCTTCATTAGATAAAAAAACACTTCTTCTGGAGGTAATTTCCCCCTAATAAACTTAATAAAATAGTCTTAACACACAAATAAACAAAAGATGTGCATATATCTTAGGAATGGTATGACAGAAATTCTTTGCGGTTTAAAAACCTTGACTTTTTCAAGCCGTGGTAAACCTTGAAACCGGTTATCGTCCCATGCCTACGAACAATTAACAATTTTGATTTCATTATAATTGTTATTCATTCATCAAAACTAAATAATTGTTGACTAACGATTGATATTATCAACCCAAACCATTCTCCACTCAGACGGTTAAGACTGCTCAACATGTCCAAACCTAGCATGAGCTTGTTTTGAGTCATTTACACAAGTCAAACATTCAGATTTGGACATGTTTTAGCACACATACGCCTTATTTTCAGATTCACACTGTCAAAGTCTGTCCATCTTTCTCTCTCGAGGGCCGCCGAGCTGTCAGTTGCAGTTCTGTGACTAAAAGGCTGTTTACAAGAGCTGAATTTATCCTGATTAAAGCATGTCCGTGTGCTCTAGACACAATTCGCCTGCAGGCCAGAGCTGCTGTTGTGTTTAAGAACAGATAAGACTGTTAATACACTGCAAAAATGCTTTTCTTACTCACAGTTTTTGTCTAGTTTACTAGTCCAAATATCTCAAAATTCAGTCAAGAAGCATTTTCTAGACAAGCAAAAACTATTGTCTTCTTTTGAGAAGTAATATATCAAAATTAAGTGAGTTGCTTCTTAAAACAAGCTAAATAATCGGACAATGGGGTAAGCAAAATAGTCTTGTTTTCACATAAAAATATTATTTAGCTCACCCCTTTGGCAGATTAGCCTCCACATCCAAGTTTCTGAAAGCAAAGAAGGTCAATGTGCGCCAGGATTGGCCAGCCCAGTCACCAGAGATGAACATTATTGAGCATGTCTGGGGAAAAGATGAAGGAGGCATTGAAGATGAATCCAAAGACTCTTGATGAACTCTAGGAGTGACTTTATATTCTATACTGGACATTATTTCTGTTCAGTGACAAAGCAAAGTCAGACTTTACTGTCCCAATTAAATAATTAAAAATCAAGGCATGGTCATATTTTATTTTGGTAAAATAAGCATAATCTAGAGGGCTTTGCCTTTCATATAAGCCACTTCTGATACCAAATGAGTCAAGGTATTAATTGTTTTTCCTAAAACTTGGATAGGGGACATGACTTTTGTCAGGTAGTGTATATCTTTATGTATCAATATATATATATTGTTTTCTTTGACCTAAGATGAAGCTAATAAAGCACAAAAATAAATAAAAATAAAAATAACGGGCGCTATTTTTTTGCTTGTCTAAAAATGCTTCCTGATTTGAGCATTTTTGTCTATTTGTATTAGAAGCAAGACAAAAACTCTTAAGTAAGAAGTGCAATTTCTGCAGTGTCTTCAGCCTGCGTCATATATTTCACCTCACTGAAAGCTCATTTTTATGAGTTGTGAAGCAAGACCGTGATTGTCCGGCTTGAACATGACTAGCGCTGAGTTGAGACGTCTTTCCTCTTGGCTTAATTCCCAGGGTTTGGAGTCTGGACAGGAAATGACCTCACTCTCGCTCTTGACTCATTCATGTGAAACACAAGCTCTTTGTTTACCATGCTCTCATTCATAAGCTTGTGTTGTTCAGCTTTCTTCTTGAGCATCGTTTCATCTCTGATGCCCTTTTGTCCTGTGGTTATGATCAGTGCTGGAAGATAAACTGATTATATCTGTCTGTCGAATGCAGAATGATTATTCATTGCCAAAATATGTAAGAAATATGCAGGATTTTAGAGAAAGATTGTGCAATTTTGTGCTACTCAGATGTAGTTTATAGTGAATGCCAGGCTGATTTAACTTTTAAAGTGGCAGGCTAAAATCTTGACAACTTTCTTAGAAACTTTGTCAACAAAAAATAAACATTATTTAGGTTTTTAAAGTTTTTAGATGAATATTAAGTATGTTTTGTTTGATTCCACCGATATTTTGAAAGACATTGAATATATCTGTCTTGGTTATCTAGCACACTCGAAATTAAAACTAATGCCTGCATAATATCTAGGAAATAGGCTGGTTGTCATAGAAAGATGTGCAGATTTGTGTGCAGTTCTGTGTCAGTTATAGTGAGTGATAATGAAAATGCTATATATCGACCAGGTGGATTTAATGTCTAGACTATCAGACTATAATCTTGCCTATAACATAACCTTTTGTATAAACTTTGTCACCAAAAAATAAGCATTTTTAAGTTTTTAGGGTTTTAGATGAATATTAAGTATATTCTGTTTGATTCCACCCCTATTTGGAAAGATATCGGAAGATACATTGATTATATCTGTCTTGATTATCTAGCACACTCAAAATGAAAACTAATATCTGCATAATATCTAGGAAATATGCAGGTTGTCATAGAAAGATGTGCAGATTTGTGTGCAGTTCTGTGTCAGTTATAGTGAGTGATAATGAAGATGCTATATATCGACCAGGTGGATTTAATGTCTGGACTATCAGACTATAATCTTGGCACTTTTTTATAGACTTTGTCATTAAAAATAAGCTTGTTTAAGTTTTTAGTGTTTTTAGATGAATATTAAGTAGATTTTGTTTGATTCTACCAATATTTGGAAAGATATTGGAAGATACATTGATTATGTCTGTCTTAGCACTCAAAATGAAAACTAATGCCTACATAAAATCTAGGAAATATGCTGGTTTTCATAGAAAGATGTGCAGATTTGTGTGCAGTTCTGTGTCAGTTATAGTGAGTGATAATGAAAATGCTATATATCGACCATTTGGATTTAATGTCTGGACTATCAGATTATAATCTTGCCTATAACCTAACCTTTTGTATAGACTTTGTCACCAAAAAATAAGCATTTTTAAGGTTTTTATGATTTTAGATGAATATTAAGTATATTCTGTTTGATTCCACCAATATTTGGAAAGATATCGGAAGATACATTGATTATATCTGTCTTGATTATCTAGCACACTCAAAATGAAAACTAATATCTGCATAATATCTAGGAAATATGCAGGTTGTCATAGAAAGATGTGCAGATTTGTGTGCAGTTCTGTGTCAGTTATAGTGAGTGATAATGAAGATGCTATATATCGACCAGGTGGATTTAATGTCTGGACTATCAGACTATAATCTTGGCACTTTTTTATAGACTTTGTCATTAAAAATAAGCTTGTTTAAGTTTTTAGTGTTTTTAGATGAATATTAAGTAGATTTTGTTTGATTCTACCAATATTTGGAAAGATATTGGAAGATACATTGATTATGTCTGTCTTAGCACTCAAAATGAAAACTAATGCCTACATAAAATCTAGGAAATATGCTGGTTTTCATAGAAAGATGTGCAGATTTGTGTGCAGTTCTGTGTCAGTTATAGTGAGTGATAATGAAAATGCTATATATCGACCATTTGGATTTAATGTCTGGACTATCAGATTATAATCTTGCCTATAACCTAACCTTTTGTATAGACTTTGTCACCAAAAAATAAGCATTTTTAAGGTTTTTATGATTTTAGATGAATATTAAGTATATTCTGTTTGATTCCACCAATATTTGGAAAGATATCGGAAGATACATTGATTATTTCTGTCTCAGGTTTCTAGCACAGTCAAAATGAAAACTAATATCTAGGAAATATGCAGGTTTTCGTAGAAAGATGTGCAGATTTTTGTGCAATTCTGTGTCAGTAAAGTCTAATTTTTATTGAATGATAATGAAAGTGCTGTATGTTGGCCTGGTGGATTTAATGTCTAGACTATCAGGCTATAATCTTGCCACTTTTCTTTTAGACTTTGCCACCAAAAAATAAACATTTTAAAGTTTTTAGGGTTTAAAGTGAATATTAAGTATATTTTGTTTGATTCCACCGATATTTGGAAAGATATTGGAAGATTCATTGATTATATCTGTCTCGGGTATCTAGCACACAATGACAAACAAGGAATATGCAGGTATTTCCAGATAGATGTACAGATTTCCGTGCAGTTAAAAAAAAAGATTTATTCATCATATTTAGTGAAAGATAATAAATATATATTAAATATTGGCCAGGCTGGTTGAATTTTAAGGCTAATACCCCATTATCTTGCCATCTTTGTCAGACACATTGTAAATTAAAATGAAGGGTTTTTACTGTTTTAATGTAAATAAGTTTAGTTTGATTCCACCAAGTTTTTGAAATACATTGTAAGTTAAACTGATTATATCTGGCTTGGGTATCTAGAAAACAAGGATAACTCATTGGACAAGTATGTCAGGAATATGCAGGTTTTCACAGAAAGACATGCAGATTTTTGTGTCTAGTCTAGTTTATCGTGAATGATATTGAATGTTGGCCAGGCTTATTTAACTTTCAAACTGTCAGGCTTTAATCTTGCCATCTTTCTTATAGACTTCGTCAACAAAAATGAACCATTTTTAGTGTTTTAGATAAACAGTAACTCCATTTAGTTTGATCTTGCCATTTTTTTGTGGAGATATTTGAAGATGAAGTGATTGTAGCGTCTCATTTGGTTGCTATCTAGATATTAGATTACATTAGATTCAACTTTATTGTCATTACACATGTACAAGTACATGGCAACGAAATGCAGTATATCTAGCACACGGTGATAACTCATTGGCAAAGCATGTAAGGATTATGCGGGTTTTCACAGAAAGATATGCAGATTTTTGTGCAGTTTTGTGTCAGTGAGTTTTAGTTTTGATCAAATCATAATGATTATTCTAAATATTGGCCTTTATAAACTTGCTGTCTTTGTTATAGTTTTTATTGACATAATAAAATAGCGTTTTTAGAGACTATTTAACTCCTATTTTTGAGATATTTTTCCAGACACTAAGAGATTTCCTTCAGTATTTCTACAATAATTACATTTAGTCATTTAGCAGATGCTTTTGTCCAAAGTGACTTACAATTGAGGAGGCATTCAGCGATTCAACAAGAAGAGGCTATACACACAACAATTGCTTATTATTCAAAGCAACTGTTTGTGCCCAGAAAATGTAGTGCTAGAAAAAGGAGAGGGAGTGTATTAATTTATTTATTTGTGTGTATAAGAGAGAGAAGAGTGTTTCTGCAGGTGGTTTGTCAAGCCCACTCACCTGTGATCATTAATGCATAATATTTTTTGTGCAATTTTTTTTTGTTATTAATAACTGACATACATTTTGTTAATAATAATAATTATGAAAAACGGTGTGTTTTATATTGTTTATTACCCCCAAACTCTGTTTATTTGTTAACAAATTAGTAAAAAAGTAAGCATTAGACTATAATGATGCAAACAAAGCTCAATTTTAACTTTATTTGTAATAGGTAAATATGCAATTACTATTAACTTGATATTCCCTTCTCTATATTGATGGTATATTTATATATTATAAGACCAGTTATGCATATTAGTTATCTAGTTATAACGGATATGCATAACCAATTGTATAGTTAGTTTTGAAATATACCATTAATATAAAGAAGGAAATATTAATCAGAAAGAGCTTTATTGCCAGTTATGTTCACACATACGAGGAATTTGTTTTCGTGACAGAGCTTCTACAGTGCAACAGGATAACAGAGACAGGACAAAAACAGATAATAAATATATTTAAAAAAAAAAATAGAAGTAGTGAGTGCAAATATACAGATTGACAAGTGTATGTACGTGTTTATTACTATATACAATGCTATATGTGCAGCTGTTATGTGCAAATATGCATGTAAAGTGTGTTGTTAAATAAGTGTATATGTGTATAAAAGTGTATAGCAAGTAGTGATGTTGCTTCCACAATTATTATCATCAAGTGTTCATGAGATGGACTGCCTGAGGAAAGAATCTGTTTCTGTGTCGGGCTGTTCTGGTGCGCAGTGCTCTGTAGCGTCGACCAGAAGGTAAAAGTTCAAAGAGGCAGTGTGCTGGGTGTGAGGGGTCCAGAGTGATTTTGGCAGCCCTTCTGCTCGCTTTGGATAAGTACAGCTCTTGGGGAGTAGGAAGGGTTGTATCAGTGATTCGCTCAGCAGTCCGAACTATTCGACGTAGTCTTTGGAGGTCGTATTTAGTAGCTGAGCTAAACCAGACAGTTATTGATGTGCAGATGACTGATTCAATGATGGAGGTGTAGAACTGTTTCAGCAGCTCCTTTGGGAGGTTAAACTTCCTCAGCTGACTAAGAAAGTAGAGCCTCTGTTGAGCTTTTTTGACAATGGAGTCAATGTGAGTGTGCCACTTCAGGTCCTGAGAGATGGTGGTGCCCAGGAACCTGAATGACTCCACTGCTGCCACAATGCTGTCCATGATGCTCAGTGGGGGGAGAGTTAATAGTAGTTGCACATTTACCTTATTTCTTATATTTGTTTCTTTTATTCTTGTTTATGTAAAGCACTTTGAATTACCACTTTAAATGAAATGTGCCTTAAAAACTAGCCTTGCTTAGTTACCTTAATACTCAGATATTAATTTTCAGTATCAGTCATAAACCTGAACATCAGTCAATCTGTTGACATGTTTTGTGTCGGATACTAATAGGCTAATTTGCTGTGAACTAGACCACTTGGCAAACGCTAGGCTGGTTTTGGCAGTGAACTGTGAGCTCCTCATAATAAACACTGGATGAGCTCAAGGTGAATAAAGGGTCCGGACTTTGGACTCCCACACCTAAATGAACACAGGCTCTCCTGTTATCTGAAGCCAGTGTGTGTTAGTTCTTTCAGCACTGCAGACATACAATAATAATACCACGACCAGTTCAGTTCAGGCTCACAGTTTCTAACCTACTTCTGTTGAAACTCTGAAGCCCCTGGGCTCCGTCTAGCGTATATGTTGGCATTCAGCTCACACGTAGCTGTGTGTTCATTAGCACAATAGTCCAACCTAATTCCGGTCATATTTGTAAAGTTGTTTAAAGTTGCATGCTAGCTTCTGGCTGAGAGACGCGCCTCTGGCCTGCATAGAGAAATGAGGCAGAGGAAATCTACATAAGATTTGGCTTTGTTAAAGGGATAGTTCACAAAAGAAAATATTCCCCTTCAGTTTGCCGCCCTCAGGGTGTCCGTATTTTTGTTAAATGAAGATGTTTAGTTTAAACTGGTCTTCGGTCATTCGTAAGATGCAAGTCAGCTGCTGGAGCTTTGAGAGTAAAAAAAAACATACAGAAATGAAATCAATATCAGTGATTCCCGATGATTAATTTAATAGGGTGAAATGAGTCTGTATGAGAAACTTAACCTTATTTAACACTATTTTTTTTATTTGTTGAGGTTTAAAGGTTTTGTATGTAAGTTTTTGACTCTTCTAAAGTAGAAAAATACTATATGTTTGCAGATATTTAAGAAACATACTAAGTGAACATACTTGTTTATCTGAAAAACAATGCTGAAGTCAGATATTCTGCTCTGAAAATGTGCTTTCCGTGCTGGACCGCTGTCTTTGTTTTGGTCATTTTAACCTGCTAATGCCAGTTTAACCAATTAAATTTCAGCACCTTGGGTTGCCTTGGTGGAAAACAGCCTATTTCGTTCATTCAGAAAGGCTCAAAAAGCATGCGTCCGTGAACAAAATGCGACCTCCGGTGGACAGTAGCAGACTCCAAAATGAGACGCCACTGCACCACCGTGACGCTCTAAATCAGGGCTATTCAATTAGTTTGTCATGGGGGCTGGTTCATGAAAAGCATCTCAAACAAAGGGCCGGAGATATATGACTTGCTATATAAATGATAACACATCTGCATATAAGAGTGCTGTATTTTCCTTAAGACATCCACATTGGCTTTTTCTACATTGAAATGTAATATATTGTATTTTGAAACTCCATAATATCAGTGCATTGTACAATAGGCTTTTTATTTATTTATTTTTTTTTACAAACATTCAAATGTTGTATTTCAGAGCACAACAAAAGCAGTGCATTGCTGAAGTAGGCTTTTTCTGCATTCAGACACATTCATATGTCATTTTTTGAACTGCGTAACAATTATGCAACAATTATAGATTTTGGTTGTAAGATTATATAGTCTGAAGAATAATCATGGTTTCAGGGTTATCACGACTAATGTAAATTCAAGCTTTATATTAGGTAAGTAGCTATTTAGATTAACTGTTGTTGCCATCTGCGTTCATGCATACATAATCATTTTAAAAATAATTCGTCTAACATATCTTTTGTTTACATTGCACTGAAAGACACGCACAACTCTCACCATGAGATGTTTTCTACTGCGTGCACATGGAAAGACGCAAGCGCGTTGCTCTACTTGTGCGCGCATATTGGCATATATTCTTACATTAGAAATAACAACTTGCAAGCGGAAAAGATGTGATATGGGATCATCCGCTGCTATAGTTAATCTGGTTTGCATGCGTATTAGCATTGGTGTACATACTTGGAACTTTAAAGTAGCGCACAGTTGGCAACTTGGCATAACTTTATTTAATTGTAGCAGTTTCGTTTTGTTCCCTGCAACAGAAATGCGGCTTAGAAGCCTTAACGATTAATTAACTGTGACGAATTAAAGCGCAGTTAATAGTGAAATCGGCTAATATCGTTGCATCCCTATTGACGATATCAATGCCTCTTCTACACACACATTCAAATGTTTTCGGCTGCCGCGCCACTCACTTTGAGAACAATGTCAACTGACTCAGCCGGGGCTCGAACCAGCGACCTTCTTGCTGTGAGGAGATTGTGCTACCCACCACGCCACTGTGTCACCCTAAATAGTGTTAAATTGCTAGAATTTAGAAAGTGGTATTTCAGAGAAAACGTATTATTATTTACTATTATCATTTTTCTTCTGGAGAAAGTCTTAAATCTCAAATAAATAAACCAGTTTCAGCTACAAAACCGAATGTTTCGCTGAAATAAAGCGTCACATCTCTCTGTCCTGAGGCTGAATAAATTAACAGCAGATTTTCATTGCTGGATAAACGATCTCTTTAAAGAGGGTCCGTCTGGAGCAGGTGTGTGCGTGTTTGATGTTTACTAAATAAAGGCATGCAAGTGTGTGTATGTGTGCTTGGGCGTTGTGCCGAGTCTGTGCTCGTCTGTATAACCTCTGGAGAGTTCAGAAGGCCAGCGGTGGCATTAATCCTGGGATTTCTGCGAACGCCTCCTCGGTAAAAATAGCAGGGCTCAGTTGGACTGCCAGGTTTGTGATGGAGTGCAGGCCGAGACTTCGTTTTGAGTCTTACTTTGAACACTGCGCTCAGATCTTGGTGAATTGTGCTCCTGAACTGCAGTCATATGGAGATTTTCAGATTGTATTGATCACTTGCTGTGTTCTGTGTATGACAGTCCGTCTTTGATGACATTGTACAGCGTTAAGCATTAACTCAGTGGTCTTCACTGGTAGTTTTTTGCTTGACCAGCTCCAAGTCAGCAATTTTTTTGCCCACAAATTCAGTTTTCATTGTATTATAGTGCATTACAGATTGAAGTAAACTCTCATTGGTCTAAAATTCCACATAATTTACATAATGCAAATAATTCTAATTGGTTTTGAAGGTGTATGGTAAGTAATGCGCTTTCAGAAAAAAACACTGCTCAATTCCTGCCCAAAATATTAACACTATTTAAATATTTAGCAGTACATATAAACAAAGTAATAATAGCAAAACTAATATTAATACTACTACTACTAATAATAATAATAATAATAATGATAATAATAATAATAACAACAGTACTACTCATAATAATATTAATAATAGTAATAATGAAAATATTAATGATGATAATAATAATTAATAATAACAACTCTAATAACAATATTAATAGTTATAATAATAATAATAATAATAATAATAATAATAATAATAATAGTAATAATAATTATAGTAATTAATAATAATAATAATTGTAATAATGCTAATAATAATGTTATTAATAACAATAGTAATAGTATTATTATTATTAATAATAATAATAATATCAATAATAACAACAACAATAATTAGTAATACAAATTATAATAGTATTAATATTTGGTTTGTGTGCATGTGTGTGTTGATGAATGTGCATGCATGTGTGTACTTGCATGTGAGTGCGTACTGTAAATGTGTGCACGTGTGTGTATGTGCACGAGTGTGTAAATACATTAAAATAAATAAATAGAAACACAAACGTGTATCATGTTTTTTTATTTTGTACACGGTTAGTCACATTTAATCATGAAATATCACTAATATTGATTAATTGTCTGTTCTGGGCCTTTGATGATAAATTATGATGCTAAACTTGATGCTTTTTAAGTTTATTTTTAAGTTTTCCTATTATATTATTCCAGAAATGTTTAATCAGTATTGTTTTTTTCTTGATTTCATTACTGTAGTATTTCCGCCATGGCTTTAGCATAAAGCGCAGCACACTGTTGACTATGCAGTAAGCGCTGAGGTGTGCTGAGCGAGTGTTTTCATTGGTGTGTGTGACTCTAGTTTCTCTCATTCACATGTAGTAGCAGTTTCAGGAAGTTCCCATGACTGACTCTTATCTCTGATCCCTAGAGAAACACTCCTGCGCTTCTCACACTGAGCTGGGGAAATTTGGGCCTCTGTTAGCAGTGTGTGTGTGTGTGCATGCCTGCATGCGATTGTCTGTTTGTCCGTCTGTCTGTCTGTCTTTCAGCCTGTGTGTGCGTGTGCGTGTGTGTGTGTGTGCGTGCCTGCATGCGATTGTCTGCTTGTCCGTCTGTCTGTCTGTCTTTCAGCCTGTGTGTATATGTGTCTTCCTGTGTGTGTGGATCGTGTGTGTGTGTGTGTGTCTGTCTGTCTGTAAGTCTGTCTGTCTCTGTGTGTGTGTCATGTTAGTGCTTGTGAACACACCTCTGCTTGTCTCCGTCCTTAGGGATTTACAAAGTCTGATCTGGGTCTGGAGAGCAGAGGCTTTGATAAGTGTGTATGTGTGTGTTTGTGTTTTAGGAAAAAGAGCCGGATTTGGGATTCTTTTCCCAGAAATCCCAAGCTGGTTACATGTAGAGGCACTTCAAAAATTCATATTAAGATCTTTTTTTTTGATAAATAATGCGATTTGATCTTTGCTTTCTAACTGTGTAAAACGCTTGCTGCTGTCAATTTTAATATCCATTTCCTGGATGTAATATATATAAAGATAAGATATATATATAAAGAAAAATATACAAATTGTTCACCAAGCATTATAATTATTGTTGTTGTTGTTGTTGTTAGTATTACTCTTGGTATTATTATTATTATTATTATTATTATTATTATTATTGTTGTTGTTAGTATACTCTTGTTGTTATTGTTATTATTATTATTATTATTATTATTATTATTGTTGTTGTTAGTATTACTCTTGATATTATTATTGTTGTTGTTGTTGTTAGTATTACTCTTGATATTATTATTATTATTAGTATTGTTGTTGTTGCTAGTATTACTCTTGATATTATTGTTGTTGTTGTTGTTGTTAGTATTACTCTTGGTATTATTATTATTATTGTTGTTGTTAGTATTACTCTTGTTGTTATTGTTATTATTATTATTATTGCTATTTTTATTGTTGTTGTTGTTTTTGTTGTTATTATTATTATAATAAATATAATAATAATAGTTATTATTATTATTATTACTATTATTACTATTATTATTTTTATTATTGTTATTATTATTGTTATTGTTGTGGTCGTCATTATCATCATCAATAATGGAATATGTAAATAATTAGTTCATCCTGCATTATTGTTGTTGTTGTTGTTGTTGTTATTATTATTATTATTATTATTAGTATTATTATTAATAATATTGTTGTCATCATCATTATCATCAATAATAATAATAATAATGCTGGGTGAACAAATTATTTACATATTCTATAATTATCATCATCATTCTTCTTCTTCATAATAATAATAATAATAATAATAATAATAATAATAATAATAATAAGTTGATAATAAAATAATATTACAATAATTTATAACAATAATTACAAATAAATTCTTTAATATAAAGTCATGTAGTGGACACACGCTGGTTCATTCCCGGACTGCATTTTGTATGTGAAAAGCAGCAGTTTCACCACACAGATTAGGGCGGGCCTCATTCTGGCTCTGGAGTGTCCAGTTTCTCTTGCATCACTGCTCTCCTGCTGTGCGTCAGCCGTTTCTGTGTGCTGTAATCACCAGCGTTTGTGCATCGCTTGCTTTTTCCTGTAATTTCCCTCCAGCACCGCAACCCTGACAGCAGAAAAACGTGATGGATTCAGAAACAAAAGAGACCACACGCAAACACACTCACACACACGCAAGGATAATTACTGCATGCAGATATTAAAACACAGAGTTGGATTCTTCTAACCTGTGTCACGATTAGCCATGGTACTGTGTAAAGGTTTGGTAAACCTTTAAAGCGGTTATCGTCCCATTCCTAGTCACGATATGATGTTTTCACACTTGATGCTTGGATGTTTTCACATGGTAGTGTTACTTTTTAAATTCTCTCATTATGAATGCAAAACACTCTGGTTTGACTTTTACAACATTCACGCTATTCCAAACATTTTGGCTGCTACTAAACAAATCAATCTAATGAGTGGTTGGCGTGAGGTCAACTGAACACAGATGTCTTCCTTCAGTCTGCTGCCAAGATAGGCTGAGAGAAAATCGCACTGAAATATACTGATACATGTAACGTTATGTAATAATAGTGTATTAATAAAACGGTATAGTAAAACATTATATCGTTATAATAAAGTGAAATATGATTATATAATAATATGTGAATTATTTAGATGTATAAATATATGCAAATAAAGATTAAGTAGATTTATTTATTAGAAGTTATTGTAAATTATTGATAAATCAAAAAAATAAATGCAAATAAACATAATTATATTTATTTATTATTATTTTGTGTTAATTGTTGATGAATAAAATAAAAATGAAAAAAATTAATAAAGAAAATATAAATAATATATAAAGTTATTATTATTTGCATAAATATTAAACATCAATAAACTAATAAATACAGTGTTCATGATAAAATATTGTTGTCATAAAATTGTACATAAATGTTGTTAATAATAATAATAATAATAATAATAATGAATGTTCAATAGGCTGTGAAAGATTTCACAGAAATATACTCAAATATAAAATGTACTGTAATATACAGAAATATATTTATTTAGTATAGAAAGGACATTAATGATTAACAGTTAATTAGTATTATTGATAATCATTAGTATTAATATTAGCAATATTTGTTTTATATATTAAGTAACTTATAGAAATACAAAACACATTAAAAGGTCATAATAATAATAATAATAATAATAATAATAATAATAATAATAATAATAATATTACAACTGATGATAATAATAATAATAATAATCCATATAATAATAATAATAATAATAGTAATAATAATAATAATAATCCTTATAATAATAATAATAATAATAATAATAATAATAATAATAATAATAATAATAATAATAAAAGCAATAATGATAACAATGATGCAACAGATAATAATAAAAGTGATGATGATGATGATAATAATAATACAACTTATAATAATAATAATAATAATAATAATAATAAAACTACTACTACTACTACTAATAATAATAATCCAAATAATAATAATAATAATAAAGGCAATAATGATAACAATGATACAACAAATAATAGTAAAAGTGATTATGATGATGATGATGATTATGATAATACAAATAATAATAATAATAATAATAATAATAATAATAATAATACAACAACTACTACTACTACTAATAGTAATAATAATACAGCTAATAATACAACTAATAATAATACGACTAATAATAATAATAATAATAATAATACAAATAATACAAATAATAATATAAGCAATAATAATAATAATAATAAAGCGATGATGATAATGATGATGATAATAATAATAATAATAATAATACAACTAATAATAATAATAATAATAATAAAGCGATGATGATAATGATGATGATAATAATAATAATACAACTAATAATAATAATAATAATAATAAAGCGATGATTATGATGATGATGATAATAATAATAATGCAACTAATAATAATAATAATCAAAGCAATAATAGTGTATTTTATTAATTTATTTCTTTATATTTCCCATGCATTTTAGATGTATATGTATTTTTTGTCTATCCAGCATTTTAATGCATGTTTTTTGTGCAAATATAATATGTGAAGTTTAGTCTGGTTTTGCTGTCCGTCTGGTGTATTTATACACAGAGCAACAATTTGTAAGCCTCAGGAAATTTTTCGAGTCTGTAGGCGGTGCAGGTAAAATAAGCGCTGTGTCCCAGTGCGCGGTACACCTTGCTTCTCTGAAACGACAGGCTTTTATCTGTTCATTAGTTTGCGCTGCACATCTCTCCATGATATCCGTCTCCTCAGAAGCCACGACTCCAACATTATAAAGCCTGAATGCTTTCAGACGCCGCTCTGTGTGTGTGTTTTAGTGTGGAGGGCGCGTGCGGCTCCGTCATTTGCATTCCTGCGAGCTTCATCCAGCAATTCCTCTTCTCCAGTGGCTCCAGACGCTTTCCCATTTTCCCCGATCGACGCAGTCTGGGAATCTGGCTTTCTAATCAGCGCGGCCCAGCAGAGCCCTTTATTTATGACCTCCAATCCCAGTGCGCTCACGACTCCATCCATCACCTTCATCTGGGCTTTTCTGTCGTCTTCACCCCTCTGTCCCGGACCGTTATTTGTTGGCTGTCTTTTAATTATTCTGCCCGAGAGAAGCCGGCTCAATTAAAGCCTCTGGATTGATGAGCCCGTCCTCTTTATCCTGCCATGTTAATAGAAAAGCAGCGGCCCGATGGACTCGGGCACAGAAAGTGTTTTCTGCTAAATTACGAGGACACGCGGTGCTTTTGTCGTCCCTCCTCCTGCTGTACTTACTGTAATTGCTTTAACCCTGCAGTCTGTATGTTCACTGAAATGCTGGTTCAGAGTTATCGGAAAACACACAAGCTATCAGATTGTATTAAAGAAAATAGTTTGAAAGAACTATCAGGATAGGATTATCAGGATGCAATGATTATTGGCTGGAATTATTTTTTTTTTGTTGTTGTCTAGCTACAGATATTATATAATTAGTTATTAATTAAATGTATTATATATAGCAGTATATATCGGAATATATCTAAAACCAGTTAGCTATCAGTATTTGCTTTAATCTTGCAGTTTGTATGTTCACAGAGATACTGGTTCAGAGTTATCGGATTGATGTAGTACAATTATTAATTATTTTTTCATCACTTTATTACAGTAATACTGCTTAAAATAACTGTTTATAAGGATGCAGCGATTATTGGCTGTAATTAGTTTTTGGTTTATCTACAGATATTGTATAATCCATTATAAATTAAATGTATTAAATATCGGTTTATATTGGTAAGCAATATTAGATATTGGTATATATTAATAACCGATAGCAGTTTCTTTTATAAGGATGCAGTGAGTATCGGCTGGAATTAGTTTTTTTTTTTGTTGTCTATCTACAGATATTGGATTATTAGTTATTAATTAAATGTATTATATACAGCAGTATATATCGGAATATATCTAAAACCAGTTAGCTATCAGTATTTTCTTTAACCTTGCAGTTTGTATGTTCACATAGACACTGGTTCAGAGTTATCGGATTGATGTAGTTCAATTATTAATTATTTTTTCATCACTTTATCACAGTAATACTGCTTTAAATAACAGTTTATAAGGATGCAACGAATATTGGCTGTAATTAGTTTTTGGTTTGTCTACAGATATTGTATAATCCATTATAAATTAAATGTATTATATATCGGTTTATATTGGTAAGCAATATTAGATATTGGTATATATTAATAACCGATAGCAGTTTCTTTTATAAGGATGCAATGAGTATTGGTTGTAATTGTTGTTTTTTTTTTTTTGTCTATCTTCAGATGTTGGACAGTTAATTATTAATCGGTATATATTGATAACCAATAAGCCATTATTACAGTAATTGCTTTCTCCCTGCAGTCTGTGTTATCAGAGTTATCGGAAAACACACGACTTATTGGATTGTATTAAAAGTTAAATTATTACATTTATTTTGCACTTTATCACAGTAATACTCTTTGAAATAACAGTTTCTGTTCCAAGGATGCAACAATTATTGGCTGAAATTAGATTTTTGTTTATCTACAGATATTGAATAAATAATCATTAATTAAATGTATTCTATATCGGTTTATATCGGTAACCGAGATCATATATCGGTATATATCGGTAACCAATAAGCAATTATTACAGTAATTGCTTTAACCCTGCAGTATGTATGTTTACAGAGATGCTGGTTCAGAGTTATCGGAAAACATCAGAGTTATCGGATTGTAATAAAAGTTCAATTATTGATTCTTTTTATCATCATCACAGTAATACTGTTTGAAATAACTGTTTTATTTATAAGGATGAAATGATTATCGGGTGTAATTATTATTTTTTCTATCCACAAATATTAAATAAATAGTTAATTAACATAATATGAATTAAATGTATTATATATCGGTTTATATCGGTAACCGATATGTTATATTGGCATATATTGGTAACCAATTAACAATTATTACAGTTATTGCTTAAACCCTGCAGTCTGTATGTTCAATGAGATGCCGGTTGAGACTTATCGGAAAACACCAGCAGAGTTATCGGATTGTATTAAAAGTTATTATTATTATTATTATTATTATTATTATTTTTATTATTATTATAATAGTTACATTACAGTATTATTACAGTTATTATTATTTTTATTACTTTATGACAGTAATACTGTTTGAAATAACAGTCTCTTTTATAAGGATGCAATGATTATCAGCTTTAATTAGTTTTTTTGGCTATCTACAGATATTATTAAGTAAACAGTTGCTGCCATCTTGCTCAATTAAAAAAAAGATTTTTAATAATTTAAAAATTTTTACATCATTGAATTACATCTTACATCTATTTAACAAATCTTACATCATAACAATTACCTTTAACAAAAAGAGTACTCTATAAAGTACTAGTGTATACAAATTTGATTGTATAGTATTCTTCTTATAAGCAAATAAATTTAAATCTAAATCTAAAATTTCAGTCATTGGTTAAATAATTAGCAAAAGGTATAATTCATTGATTATCTGCTCTTAATATCGCTTAACATTTTAACCAAGTTTTCATTTCATCCTTATTTTTCTGTAAATGTTACATGCTCAGGTTCCCTCTAAAATATTGCCGTGATTTGTTAACTCTGTGTTTTTAATTTATTAATTCATTTTTCTAAAAGCAAAAAATAAGCATATGCAATGTTTTGATGAATGTTTTGAGTTTTTCCCTATAGCCGAAATGCTGCTGGATCGGTTGCATCACATTCCCAGCGCAGCGAATTTATTTATTTATTTCTCCTCCCTCCTATAGCTCAGTTGTTTATCTGGAGTGTGAACAGCATGCCACTCGTTTTGGCTGCCGCATTGTATGGAAAAACTCTAATTTAGTCTCTATGTAGAGCTGAAACTGAAGCTGAGCATAAATCAGACCTGACAGGACGAACCTGTTTCCAAATCAGCAAACGCAAACATGTTAAGCTTCAGTGTGTGTGTGTTTGCAGGTCACAGCCTCTAGTCTTGTGCGCCATATAAAGGTGGCAGGTTATGCGTGAATGAAGCTGAACTGAATGAAGTGTGTTACTCTATTGAAGCAGGGATTGTGTCGTCTCTTCACTTTAAGAGGAATGTGCTTCACTACGCAATACACCACTGTAAGATTAGTGATTTGTATTCATAAAAAATCATAATCATCCCTGGATATTTTGTGAAGAACAGATTTTTTTATGATATTGGATATTTAATTCTTAATTAAATTCACAGTATGTAATAGATTTTGACTGACGGTTTCTTTTTGATAAATCGGCTGATAGCGGATATTTAATTATGAATGTACAATATGCATACATTTATTAATGATATGTTTCTCGGCTTTGTTAGTTTAGGTAATACATTTTAAGTGAAATGAGAACTAAACTTAATAATATTAATAAAAATAATACAATATATACAAATGTATACAAATATATACATTAAAACAGTTAGAAATAAACAAAAATCATTACAAAAGTTTTTTAAAATACTCTCATTCAACATTTTAGCAGTTTATTAGTTTATCATTTTTATTTAGTCTTTGAATTTATGTAAATTGATTAAACAATGCAAATTTTAAAGCAAGAATATTTTTTAAAAACTAAAATACATTTGGGAAATGCATTAACACATCAATTAAAATAAGAATACCTACTTTTATATATGTTTTTATTTTATTGACTTAGATGTTGGTTCAGAGTTATCGGAAAACACACAGGGTTATTGGATTATGTTAATAGTTAAATTATTAATTCTATTTATCACTATTACAGTAACACTGTTTGAAATAGTTTCTTTTATAAGGATGAAATAATTATCGGCTGTAAGTAGCATTTTGTTTTATCTACAGATATTGAATAATTAATCATTAATTATATGTATTATATATCAATTTATGTCGGTAACCAATATATTATACTGGTATATAATGGTAGCTAATAAGCAATTATTACAGTAATTGCTTTAACCCTGCAGTATGCATGTTTACAGAGATGCTGGTTCAGAGTTATCGAAAACACCAGAGTTATCCGATTGTATTAAAAGTTCAATTATAATTGTTTTATCACTTTATCAAAATTGCACAAAAATGATTACAAAAATTAAAACAAATTTTTTTAGATGCTCTCATTCAATATTTTAGCAGTTAATTAGTTTATCGTTTTTATTTAGTCTTTGAATTTATTTAAATTGAATTAACTAATGCATATTTTAAGGCAAGAATATTTTTCAAAAACTAAAATACATTTGGGAAACGCATTAACACATAATAAAGAATAAGAATACTTACTTTTATATATGTTTTTATTTTATTGACTGATATCGCATATTTAATTAAATGCACAATATGTAATATAATTTGTCAGAGATTTTCTTTTTTATTCTATCAGCTGATCGTGGATATTTAATTGCATAGCATGCATCATTAAAGAATGGTTTCTCAATTTTGTTAGTTTAGGTAATAACGTAATAATAATAAAAAATAAATACATTAAAACAGTTAAAAATGACCAAAATTCATATCAAAAACTGACATAAACAAAAATAGATGCATATTGTATAGTTTTACCATACATTATTTATTTATTCGTTTATTTATTTTATTTAGTGTTAGGTTTTATGTAATTATTCATACTTATGTTTATGTGAGCAAGCACCTTTAGCCAAATCATCTTACAATTCATAGTTTTATTAATGTTATTATTATAGTTGTTATATATTTTATGCACTTGTCAAATGAGCCATCAAGGATTATATATTGTCAACAATTTTACCAGCATAAACCAATTTTTTTTTTCTTTAGTCTTATGAAGTTTGAGTGCACAAGTGTGAGGCATGAGTTCAGGATTTGCACAGCTCTACATTGACTGTATTTGACTCCAGAGTGAACTGGAGTCATATGAGGTCTCGGTTCGTCCCTCGGCGAGGTCAGATTAAAGTGAAACAGTAGCAGAAAGAGACTAATAGCGGCTGAAGGATCAGGTCTGGCTTTGCTGAGGTGTGTCTCTTTCAGCAGCTCGCATGATTCATCTCCGTTACTCTGCTTTCTGCTAAGCTCAGCGCTGTTTTCTGTGCTCCGCTGAGCTGAGAGATCTCCGCTAATGTGCTTCATTCTCACTCAGTCCTGAGCAGATCCGTCCGACGCTTTGACTGTGGACACGTAAAGATCCGTCTTCATTTGTGCTCAATTACAGTTGTGGCCAAGATAAACAGAGCCATCAGCGAGAGACATATGCTATACATACAGTCAAGCCCCAAATTATTCGCACCCCTGGCAAATTCAGACTTAAAGTTTGTGTTCAAATGTAAATAAAAGATGATGCCGCTTGTACAGGGCTTGGACATGATTATAGAGCACAATAATTCATTAGTCTGGTGTAGGGCCTCCTTTTACGGCCAATACAGCATCAGTTCATCTTGGGAATGACACATATAAGTCCTGCACCATAGCCAGAGGGATTTTGAGCTGTTTTCTTGCAGAATAATGGCCAGGTCACTGAAGCAAAGCGTTTCCTGACTCTCTCCTCCAAAACAGCCTAAAGTGGCTCAATAATATGTAGATCTGGTGACTGTGTAGGCCATAGGACATGTTCAACTTCACTTTCATGTTCATCCAAGCACTCTCTCACCAGTCTTGCTGTGTGTATTGGGGCATTATCATCCTGAAACATGGCACCGCCTTCAGGATACAATTTTTTACCCATTGGGTGCACATGGTCCTCCAGAATGGTCTGGTAGTCATTGACAGTGATGTGCCCATCTAGAACAAGTATTGGGCCTAGGGAAAGCCATGATATTGCAGCCCAAACCATCACTGATCCCCACCATGCCACACTCTGAGCATGCAACAGTTTGGGTGCTGCGCTTCTTCGGGGCTTCTCCACACCATAACTCTCCCGGATGTTACATTGTGTTGGTGGACTCATCAGAGAACAAGACATGCTTCACACTGTTTACAGTCCAAGATGTTTAATCTGGGCACCATTAAAACTGACGTTTGGCATTGGCACGAGTGATGTGCAATATATATTGCAGATTCACACCTTGCAATATTGATGAATTTATTATAATGCGCTCCTATAAGCAGCACCTTATTCAGCATCAGTGTCTCTAAGTGGTGGTTGTGGTTGTGTTTGAGTGTAATTGTTGCTGGCATGCGTGAGGTGTTTGTGCGTGTGTATGTGTGTCCACGTGTGTCCTGATGGTCCCTTTGCTACCCCGAAGACCTCATCCGAGCGAGAAATGGTGTGAAAAGAGATGGATTTTTGGGTTTTGACGTTACACTGGGCTGCATGGAGGAGGTCTGGGACCCAGGGCTGCTCTTTGAGGGCTAAAGAGATTAATGCCTTCCACAGCTAATGCTAATGACTCTGGCAGAAATAAAGGGTTTTCACACAACAGCTAAAAATTAGGCAGTTCTGGTTCCCTGCTTCATCTCACTGGGAAATGAAGGTGCAAACTCTGTGTTGGAGACCTTTGTGTGTATACTGCATCAATATTGCTATAATTTAATAGCTTTTTTCTGAATGTAAGTTTTCAAAAGGCATATTTATTTTGAACTGTCCATTTCATTGAATCTTTTCAAAAATCTTTATTGTCTAATCGTCACATTTATTTATATAAAATGACCTTTGACCATAAAACCTTTGTGTCACAGGTATATTTTTAGCAATAGGCAAAATACATTGCATTGGAAAACTTGTTGATCTTTCTTTTATGCCAAAAATCATTTAAATATTAAGTAAAGATCATGTTTCATGAAGATATTTTGTCGATTTAAATGCAATTTTTTCACTATTTAGATTTTTTAACCTTCAGATCGAAGATGGATGCATAAATAAATAGATGGATGATTATATAGCTAGATGAATTGATGGATGGATTGATAAATAGATGGATGGGTAGTTGGATGGGTGGGTGAGTTGATGGATGGATGGATGGATGGATGGAGGGATATTTGGATGGATGGATGGATGGATGGAGGGATAATTGGATGGATGGATGGATGGATGGCAGGATAATTGGATGGATAGATTGATGGATGGAGGGATAATTGGATGGATGGATGAATGGATAGATTGATGGATGGATGGATGCATGGATGGAGAGATAATTGGATGGATGGGGGGTAATTGGATGGATGGATGGATGGAGGGATATTTGGATGGATGGATGGATGGATGGATGGAGGGATAATTGGATTGATGGATGGATGGTGGGATAATTGGATGGATAGATTGGATGGAGGGATAATTGGATGGATGGATGGATGGATAGATGGATGGATGGATTGATGGATGGATGGAGAGATAATTGGATGGATGGATGGATGGATGGGGGGTAATTGGATGGATGGATGGATGGATGGATGGATGGATGGATGGATGGATAGATTGGATGGATGATTAGATGGATGGATGGATGGATGGATGGATGGATGGATGGATGGATTGGATGGATGGATGGATAGATTGGATGGATGATTGGATGGATGATTGGATGGATGGATGGATGGATGGATGGAGGGATAATTAGATGGATGGATGGGGGGATAATTGGATGGATAGATTGATGGATGGATGGATGGATGGAGGGATAATTGGATGGGTGGATGGATGGATGGGGGGATAATTGGATGGATGGATGGATGGATGGATGGATGGATGGATAGATGGGATAGATGATTGGATGGATGGATGGATGGATGGAGGGATAATTGGATGGATGGATGAAGGCATAATTGGATGGATGGATGGATAGATAGATAGATAATATATTGTCTTCTTATCATACAAAAATCCTAAATAACCATACATCAATGGAAAGCTCATTTATTAAAGATCTCAATTTACAAAATGGACAGGTTTTGTTGTCCAGGTCACGAATGTCAATTCTGCTTTTGACCTTAAAGCATTTTAAGATATGCAGGTAAAAATGTATTATTATTTTAAAACTTTTTGCAAAATCTTACCTTTTCCTTTAGTTTTATATTCCTTTAGCATTTATTGAATGCTGCGTCCAGTGAAATGAATCCCCCCACTGTGCCATTTGCACAGAAAATGCATGAATACATTTGAAAAGAAAAAAAGACTTTCTTATTACTTAAAAAGCAGGAAAGCAACAATCCCCAAACGAGTAAGGCTGATGAAGTCTGGAGAGCTGCATTATGATGATGTGTTTCCGGCAGGCGTTAGCAAAAGGCCATGCTCTGTGTCAGATCAGACAGACACACGCGTGTCCCTGCGGCAGCAGATGGACCTGGCCGAAGGAGTTCAGAGCTGTGACGCCCCCGGGGCCTCGACTCCAGCTGCCCCCGCACTCTGCCTGTGTGTTGGAGGAGTGAGGAGGAACAGAGAGGCGGTGGCATCTGTGCAGGACCGCTTGCGGCTTCAGAGAGTGATGCGTCTGAGGATCACTGATGCCAGAAGTTGCTTTTTAGGGATGCATATCATAGAAAATAGGGGTTTTCTCATCTGTACAGGGGTCAGCATTAAGGGTGTGATGAGACGCTTACTTCTCAAGATTGAGTTCATAAGATATTTACACTATTTTTAAGTAATCCCTAATGATGAAATGTATGAATGGATGAAAACTGAAACTGAAAATCGCATAATGCAAAACTATTTAGATGCTTTTTTGAAATCAACTTGTAATTTCTTTTAGATACTTATAATTTAACAGCATAACAGAGCATAGTGTAATTACAGGTCCTATGTAATTACACTCTAAGACAAGATAAAAACAAATAAAATATTTATAAAAAAAAAAGTAAATCATTTATGAACAATTATAATTAAATCTTAAATTCTAATTGGGTAAAATTGTTTTTTTTAATTTGAAATTAACCATGCTTTATATTATTATATTATACTATACTATACTATACTATACTATACTATACTATACTATATTATATTATATTATATTATATTATATTATATTATATTATATTATATTATATTATATTATATTATATTATATTATATTCATTTATATTATATTATATTATATTCATTTATATTATATTATATTATATTATATTATATTATATTATATTATATTATATTATATTATATTATATTATATTATATTCATTTATATTATATTATATTATATTATATTATATTATATTATATTATATTATATTATATTATATTATATTATATTCATTTATATTATATTATATTATATTATATTATATTATATTATATTATATTATATTATATTCATTTGTAATATTATATTATATTATATTATATTATATTATATTATTCATTTATGTTATTATATTATATTATTTTATAATATTATATTATTATATTATATTATATTATATTATATTATATTATATTATATTATTACATTACATTACATTATTGTTGTGTAGTTTTGTGTTAAATATTATATTAAGTTATTTTTACCATTTTCACCTTTACCATTTCACATAACTAAACATAATGATCTATTTACAGCAATTAGGTTTCTAAGGAAATCTAAAGAACAAATAAAAGGCAAATATTCATAACAAAATGACTTTGTCTTTCAGCTGAATTGCCCGTTTTCATAAAAAGTCCCAACGGCAAATTAGGAAATTGGGTTTGTGTAATTATAAT
Organism: Danio aesculapii; assembly: GCF_903798145.1. Classification (NCBI taxonomy): domain Eukaryota; kingdom Metazoa; phylum Chordata; class Actinopteri; order Cypriniformes; family Danionidae; genus Danio; species Danio aesculapii. The sequence continues at coordinate 56,639,070 of NC_079438.1, forward strand.
GGTCAGGAAAAGTAAATTATGATTTGTTTTTGCTGAGTGAAACCTTGACTAACCTTCTAAATGGACTTGAGGGGGAAAAATAAGAAGCTTTAAAGTGTAAATATGTCCTCTTAACCCTCATTACGCTAATAGTTCCTCCATTCACACTGTTGAAGGAGTGATCATGGCCTCCCATGTGAGCTGTTTAATATTCAGTGCTTCTTCCGCTTTAGCAAATGTGTGTGTGTGTGTGTGTGTGTGTATTTCTGTGAGGGAGTGTGTGTGTGCGTAGAGGAAGAAAATGTTTATTTCATGTCATCTCTTGCTTTCACATGCGGGTTCGCTGTCTTTGTCCTTGAACGAATGCAACAGTATTTGTACCTTTTATCTTTTTCTAGTCCTAGATGGCTGTAATTTAAATCCTGCACAATTAGGCCTAACATTTAGCATTTCGCCTATTGCTGTTATTCAGCAGTCGTGCACAGAATACAAGCAAACCAAAAGCATATCGTCAGCATTTGCAATTACATCTTGGAATCAATGCTGTTTAGGATTTGCTATAATGTTGTTGGTTTCTGATTTTCTTGTTGTGATCAATTGCTGAAACTTTTATCACAGCTTTTTTATCAAGAAGAGGAGGGGTGGCATGTGGCTCAGTGGTTAGCACTGTCGCCTCACAGCAAGATGGTCACTGGTTCGAGTCCCTTGTGGGCCAGTTTCTGTGTGAAGTTTGCATGTTCTTGTTTTTGGGTTTTCTCGGGTGCTCCGGTTTCCCCCACAGTCCAAATACATGCAGTATATGTGAATTGGATGAACAAAATTGGCAGTAGTGTATGTGTGTGAATTTGAGTGTGTATAGGTGTTTCCCAGTACCGGGTTGCGTAAAACATATGCTGGAATAGTTGGCGGTTCATTCCACTGTGGCGACCCCTGATAAATAAGAGACTAAGCCGAAGGAAAATGAATGAATGAATGTATTTTGAAGGGGTATCAATGTTGTGCATGTTCATCATCACGATATATTGGATTTTTTAATATTAGCATATGTCTATAGCCATTATTAAAGACAAATATATCTCAACCGTATAAGATGGCTGGGCCACTTAGAGAGACTTCCCGAACAAAGAGCTGTTAAAAGAGCAAACAAGCTAAAACTAGAAGGAAGGAGACGTGGTTAGATGACGTAGAAGATGATTTACGTTCCCTAAGAGTGCATGCCTGGAGAAAGCAGGCTTTGGATCGGGAAGGCTGGAGAGGAGTGATGGAAGAAGCCAGGGCTCTACACGGGCTGTAGCACTGCCGAAAGAAGAAGAATCAGTATATCAATTAATCAATATCAAACTTATCATGCAATACTTGGACATGACATTAAGAATTATATATTTACAAGTAACGTTAAAGCCATGTCCCAATGACGTTTTCATTCTACCTCACTGGTAAGGCTGGGCCGATAAACAATATTATATAGAATCGCAATGAAATATATGCCCATAACAATGATAAGGACTTTTTTTACTCTGTATTCATCTAAGAGCCAATTAGACAGCAAAAATGTGTAACAATGGCAATCTAAAGGTGTGTTGATATTGAGATGTACCGAATTTTCAGCCACCGAAAATATATCGCCCAAAAGTATGTTATGCCATTTAATGGGCCCTCTAGTTTCTGTGGCTTGAGTCATTGTTGGGATACTGTTTTAAATCTGGAAGCATTAACAACTTATATCGAAATATATATCATTATTGTTTGATATGGAAAATAATTATCAAGAGCGTCCTGCCCTACTCACTGAAGTCAAAGTTTATAATTGGACATTTTCTGCTTAATAGGACATTTAATAGTACATATAACCTGAAGAATAAATAGTTTTTGTCCCATAGTTAATTTCCTCTTTTTTTCTTAATCAAGAATAAACCCATCGCTGTCATCTTTTGGTGGTGTTTATCATATGCATTCATCTCAAACATGTATTATTTCTGACACAATCTCTCCATGAACTGCACAGATTGCTGGTTTGCTTTTAGCGTCTGTTTGTTCTTTGACTCATCCACTTGGGACCTTCTCTGCGTCTCATTATTTTGCATAAAACGCAGCTTTTATGTGTATTATTCTTATTAGATTATTTATAGATGTCCCAAAGCATATTTGGACACAAGTGATTCTTGAAACATGTCTGTGTGTAAAACAGCATTTCAGATATCAAAAGTTACAGACAGACATGTAAGATTACGTAATGCGTTTTATTTATATAAAGGTTTGTATAAAAGTATCTTTAAATAATACTTTTATACAGCAAGCATGTATTAAGTAGATCAACACTGGCAATAAAGTACTGTACATTACTTAAGATGTATAATGTAAATAAGGGACATTTCATTAGTTTGTTAATTTAATTAATCATTCAATCGAATGTATATATTTTATTTATAGTAGATTCATATATTTTTATATTTATGAACATTTACAAATATACTTGGCAGAAGCATAACTGCTTTAAATAGTAATTGTGTAAATGTAATGTGACCATAAGCAACTAAAAAAAGGTTTCGATATTTTTATTTTGTGAAATCACTAGCTGTAATATATAAATCATGATAATAGTATATACAATATCCATATCACAGAAAAGTACATGAAAAGTAAATGAATTAAATTAATTTTGTGTGCTTTTTATCTTTTTATCAGCAATTATATATATATATATATATATATATATATATATATATATATATATATATATATATATATATATGTATATAAAGTATAAGCATTTGCATATACATGTAAATGCTTGGCACACATAATTAATTTAATTCATTGCACTTTTCTGTGATATGGATATTGCATATACTATTATATACATATTACTATTTATATATTACAGCAAGTGATTTTACAATATATATATATATATATATATATATATATATATATATATATATATATATATATATATATATATATATATATATATATATATAAATTGCTATTATATTATATTGCTAATATAAATATATATTTAAATTGCTTATGGTCACATTACATTTACACAATTACTATTTAAAGCTGTCATGCTTCTTGCAAATATATTGCATAGGTTGTTTATCCAAATCTGACCAATCTGTTTGCTGAAAATAAAGACTAATGCGGCAGACAGAGAGAAAAATCACAACAGCCAATACAAATCTGAATTTCCACCAAGGGTTTTTAGTGATTTGTGGTGTTTTAAAGTCTAAATTTTGGCCCCTTGACATTTTTTTAATTAGCTCAGACAAAACCTTTACCTGTTTAACCTAATCTTATTACTTGTTTTGTTTAGTATGATCATTACATATATATATATATATATATATATATATATATATATATATATATATATATATATATATATATATATATATATATAAAATTGCTGATAAAAGTGTTTTGCAAGTTAGTTGTATTGTAAAAAATCTTATCACAACACTCAACTACCATTTTGCATATCACATATTTTCTCAGTGTCTTGTAGTCTTACAATATTTCATATGCTATTACAGTGTTTCCCAACCCTGTTCCTGGAGGCACACCAACAGTTCATGTTTTGGATGTCTCCCTCATCTGACCCATTAACTTCAGGTTTTGGAGTCTCTTCTAATGTTCTGATGACTTGTTTCTGGTGTGTTTGATTAGGGAGAGGATGAAAATGTGTACTGTTAGTGTGCCTTCAGGGACAGGGTTGGGAAACTCTGCATTAGAAGAGACTCCAAAACCTGAAGTTAATGGGTCAGATGAGGGAGACATCCAAAACATGAACTGTTGGTGTGCCTCCAGGAACAGGGTTGGGAAACACTGTGCTATTATCACGATAACGATACTTACTTCTATATATTGCACAGACCTATATTCTTCCCTGCACATTTGAAGTGTTCAATCAAAGTTGTCCTTAAACTTTATAAACAACACCCATTCTTGTCTTGGGACAGTTTTGAAAAATATTTTTTGATTCACTTCAAATGTGGACTACTGTATATCTGTATTATTTCCATCTGTATTTATTTATTTTACTATTTATATTAACCTGGAGCTGAATATATACACAGGAAAATGACAACAGCCAACAAGAATCAGGATTTCTGCCGCAACACTCTACTACAATATCGCATATCACATATTTTCCCACTATCGAACAGGCTTATTTCTCTGTGGTATGGATATTGCTTATACTATTGCTGCGATAATGATACTTTTTCGATATATTGTCCATACGTTGTCCTTTAACTATTAAACAACACCCATTCTTGTCTTGGGACAATTTTGAAAAACTAAGTAAATAGAATTGATCCTCTTCAGATGTTGCCTACTGTATATCTGTATTGTTTCCATCTGTATTGTTTTCTCTGCTCTCTGTCACTACCCTGCGATTGTCCTGAGCTACGAAAGCCGTCGTCATCATGTTTCCAGCTGGGAAAAGCTTTACCGTCCACTGTCACATTCCTGAAGCGCTTTTTCTGGAGCGGCTTTTCAAAACTGGGTCTGTCAGCACTGCTGTGTCACAGAAACACCCTCGGCTTTCTCTGTTGTTTACCTGGATCTTTTCCCGTCCTCTAGTTACCCCGGGAGTGTGTTTGTGAAACTGTGCACTCGCTCAACCTGCTCGCCACCTTCGCAACTCACTCAAAATGCGTCTAGACACGTTTTAGATGGGGTTATTGTGTGAGCTAGTGTGTGGGTGCGTGTCTTGCTGGCTTTCCTATAGCTTCAGGAATCTGGAAGGGAGAAATGTGCATTTATATACAGTGCTCGGGGTAAATGAGTACACCCCTTTTGAAAATCCTTTAATCAGTGAATATATCATGCAGATTTTGATGCATTTAAACAAAACATTTAAACATTTAAAATCAAATAAGTAATGGTAATTCAAAACAATTACAAGCTACATATTTTTTTATTGATATTTTTTCTGTTAATTAAAATTATTAATTAATTTTGTTACATGTTTATCCCAACATGTAAATTTGAATGTACAAAAATTTTGAACTGTGTTCTCAAGTTTTGGCTTTGGTACTGACTAATATAATGTGCATAATATATTAGAAGAAAATTATTTAGAAAATATAAATTTAAAAGTGATTTATGATGGGTAAAATTATTTCTGAACTTATTTATGCATTCATTCATTCATGCATTCATTCATTCATTTTCTTTTCGGCTTAGTCCCTTTATTAATCCGGGGTCACCACAGCGGAATGAACCGCCAACTTATCCAGCACATGTTTCACGCAGCAGATGCCCTTCCAGCCGCAACCCATCTCTGGGAAACATCCATACACACTCACTCACACTCATACACTACGGACAATTTAGCCTACCCAATTCACCTGTACCGCATGTCTTTGGACTGTGGGGGAAACCGGAGCACCTGGAGGAAACCCACGTGAACACAGGGAAAACATGCAAACTTCACACAGAAATGCCAACTGACCCAGCCGAGGCTCGAACCAGCGACCTTCTTGCTGTGAGGTGACAGCTCTACCTACTGCGCCTATATTATATTATATTATCCATACACACTCATTCACACTCATACACTACGGACAATTTAGCTTACCCAATTCACCTGTACCGCATGTCTTTGGACTGTGGGGGAAACCGGAGCACCCGGAGGAAACCCACGCGAACGCAGGGAGAACATGCAAACTCCACACAGAAACGCCAGCTGACCCAGCTGGGGCTCGAACCAGCGACCTTCATGCTGTGAGGCGACAGCACTATCTACTGCGCCACTGCGTCGCCCCACTTATTTATGCACTGTATTTTAAAATATTCCAAACGTGATTTTCATTCTTTAGCTCACTTGTCAGTGTAACAAAGTCTGATGGTTGTTGCTAACCTTTTGTGTGGTTCAGAGTAGTGTATGTGTGTCATAGTTGCCAGGGTCTTGCTATGCTGTTGCTAAAATTGTGGTTGCGTTGTGGTTGGTTTCCAGGGTGTTTTGACTGATTGCAGGTGTTTGTCAACAAGATTTGAGTGGTAGCTACTCAGTATTTGTATTTGTTAATGATAATTATCTTATTAACCAAAATACTTTGATATACAGCGGGGAAATCATGGCACGGACGAAAGTGAAGAGGATTGGGGAGTCGTGGAAGAGAGAGAAGAGCGGGGGTGGTGGAGCGTGTGAGGTGGGGGATTGGTAAAATGAGGTGCTGGATCAGATTTCAGAGGTTCTGGATCCGGCTTGTTACGGCACAAATTAAGCCCTGGTTGATAGTAACCAAAGAAATCCACATATGCAAAGAAAACGATGTTAATTAGTTTACAAATGAAGTTATGCATAATAAAATAAAAAGACACAGGGAAAAAGTATTGAACACATGAAGAAAGGGAGGTGTTAAAAGGCAGTGAAAGCCCAGACTGCAGCTGAAATCTCTCAGTAGTTCTTCTGTAAGCCTCTGCCCTTCCTCAGTGTAAATGGATATCAGCTGCTTCAGTCCAACATCTACATTAGCAGGAGGATGGTGAAACCGGGGTGGACATTTCAGCAAGGCAATGATCCAAAACACAGCCAAAGAGACTCTCAGTTGCTTTCAGAGAAAGAAAATCAAGCTGTAGAATGGCCCAGCCAATCGCCTGACTCGAATCCAATAGAAAATACAAAATAATGATCAGCTTTGATAGACGAGACCCACAGAATCATTAACATTTTTACACTCTGTTGAAGTCTGTAAAAAAAATCACACCTGAGCAATTCATGTGATTTCATTCTCCATATGAGAGGCGACTTTAAGCTGCCATCACCAATAAGCCTTTTATATAAAGTATTAAATATATTTCAGTAGTTCAGTACTTTCTGCTCGTGTCATTTCATTGTATTTTGTTTCATTTTGATGTTTGTATTGTTTGGGTTTTTACCAAAAATCTGCTTCAATTCCATGTCTACATGTTCCTTTAGAAATGCTTCCCCCCCACTGTATTTAAACAAAGAACTATTGTGGTTAATAGAGTACTTATTATTAATGAAACTTGTACAGAAGCAGCCAGTCAAACCATGTCATTTAAATGTCTGATTAGTGTGCTTGTATTAAGTTGTTTGCACTAGTTCAGCCGTCGCTCAGATTTGAGGCTCTAAATGTATGTGTTTTATGCTCCACGTGTTGCTGAAGTACAGGCTGTTTTCAACACAGCAGCCAAGTTTGTAATCCCAAAGCAGCGTCTCCATCCACACCCACATTTACATACTGTTAACAACATGTGCGCTGAGGTAAGACCACTACACTGACTTTTCTCTGTAAACAACACTGAAGAGAGAGCTTTAGCCCACTCGGATGTGTTTGCAGATACTTTTGTACTTCTGCTTCGTTTAGGCTCTTCTCAGATTCATTTTTATTTATAAGTTCTATCTATCCACCTTCTTCTTTCAGCTGTTTATTTTATTATGTATGTAGTTTTTTTTTGCTCTGGTTATTTATTGATTTTATTTATTTATTTGCATATATATATATATATATATATATATATATATATATATATATATATTTTTTTTTTTTTTTTTTTAATGTACCTTGTTCTGGTGATTTTCATCCAGCTAGGCCTGTGACAGTAATCACTATATGGACTTTTTGTGCAACACACAGACATGACCTCAATCATTTTTGGTGATGCAATATATATCGCCCATTCTTTGGAAGAGTGTACTTACATTATGATGCTATTATATTGTCATTCTGGCATTATATACTATAATGAGTGGCATAAAATGGTCTTAAAATGACAGTAATATCATTTATCACAATATATTTTGCTGCTTTATATCCTACAACACAAAATAGATATTGTATCAGGCCTACATCCAGCCACTGTTTTCTTACTTTTTTTTACTTATTTTATTTTTCTTTAATTTATTTTTAATTCAGATCTTTCTTCAGCCCATTCAGCTACTGCTTTTATCCCTTTCAACATTTTATTTTTATTTTTAATTTGTATTTAGTTTATTTTATTTCAGCTCTTTCTTCAGCCAGCTACTGCTTTCAGCTCTTTCATCTTTTTATTTATTTATTTTAAAGATTTATTTATTTATTAAGTTTCATTCTATTGTATTATTTTTGGCTTTTTATTTTAATTTTGCTTTCAGTCTTGTTTTTTAATCAAACAAATATATTGTAGTACCTATCCAGCAACTGCTTTCAGCTTTATTGTATTTTATTTATTTTTCTATTTAATTTAATTTCTATTTTATTTTTATTTTATTTTATTATTTTTCTTATTTAATTTTCATTTTATTTATTTTTTTATTATTTTTTTTATTTTATTTCATTGTATTTTATTATTTTATTTTATTATTTTTCTTATTTAATTTTCATTTTATTTTTTTATTTATTTTATTTCATAATATTTTATTTTATTATTTTATTTAATTTTATTATTTTTCTTATTTAATTTTCATTTTATTTTTTTATTATTTTATTTTATTTTATTTCATTATATTTTATTTTATTATTTTATTTTATTATTTTTCTTATTTAATTTTCATTTTATTTATTTATTATTATTTATTTATTTTTATTTTTTTTCATTGTATTTTATTATTTTATTTTATTTTATTTTTAGGTCTAACCTCCTTATTCTGTTTCCTGTCCATTTTATTTATTTATTTAATAAATCATTAATTAAATATTGGGTTTAGGTCCCTATAATTTTACTGTATTTGTTATTTAATTTACCTTTTTTACCTGGAGCTTTTCTACTTAACGTCTCTGTCTATTCACAGGGTTTCTGTCTGTTTCTTGCATTAAGTCTCAAATATACACTCTTAATGCTCATTTCAGTGGCATTTAAGATAAAATCATTTGATAAAGAGTATGAACAGATTTATATTAGACATATTTGCGTAACGTAATCATTTGAGCTTTCCACAGCGATGGTCATCAGACATGATTATACTCTAATCATAATCTGATAATAATGGCGCTCAGTGTTATGATTAAGCCACTTTATCTGTGTAATAACAGAGCGGCTGTTATTGCGATCCCGCAGTCGACTTCAGTTTCCCCGTTAAAACAGTCAGATGAAGGATTGAATTATGAGAAAGATTGTGTTATGAAAAGACATGGTTTCTCTCAGCATCTCAGAAGCAATAAAAAGGGAAAGGGAATGAAGAGAAACAGAATGAGCACAATTATACACAGAATTATGGTTATTAATATTATTATATTACTTGTTTTGATCTCTATTAATCTACTGTGTTCAGGTTTTTTGTTTTGGGTTTAATTTTTTGTGGTTTTTTAGGCTTTCGTCTGCTGCTTAAAAACCAACTACTACTGCTTTCAGCTTTTAATTAATTTTTATTTTATGCTTCCCATCCAACTAATACTGCTTTTAGCTTTTATTTTATTTTTTATTTTATTTTTATTTTATGCTTCCCATCCAACTACTACTGCTTTCAGCTTTTATTTATTATTATTATTTTATTTTATTTTATTTTATTTTATTTTATCTTATTTTATTTTAATCTATCCAACTACCACTACTTTCAGCTTTTATTTATTATTATTTTTTATTTTATTTTATTTTATTTTATTTTATTTTATTTTATTTTATTTTATTTTATTTTATTTTATTTTATTTTATTTTATTTTATTTTATTTTATTTTTTATCTATCCAACTACCACTACTTTCAATTTAGTTTACTTTAACTTCATTTAATTTAATTTGTAATTTATTTTTTAATTTAATTAAATTTAATTTAATATTTCTCTTGTTCTGCTTCCTCTCCATCTACTGTTTTTTTATTTTATTTAGTTTGATTTTATTTTACAGTTTAATATTGGATCAGTTATTAAATTACACAATTCCTCTCTGCAAATCAGAACTGAGAGGAAAGATACTTAGTGAAAGAGAAATGAGCACAATTACACATGTAATTATAGTTATTAATATTTGTATCTTTGTAGTCCGAGCGCTCTTGTTCCTCGAGGTTTGCAGGAATCTGCCCACATTTCTGGGAGATTTACAATTGAGCAAATGAAGTAAACAAGCACTAAAATGGACCCCTTCACTCATATGGTGACCTCGGAGAACTGTAAATTAAGCACACACACATTTGCAGTGTCAGCAGTCTACTTTCACAGACTAGTTTATTTTCAACAACATGAATCTAGTTATAAGTGAATTGTTTCTGCAGTTTTTGAGAAGTTTTTAAAGAAGGGTTCCTAAAACTAGTGAGCTAAAGTATTAAAATAATCTAAAATAGCTAAACAAAAATAAAGACTTTAAAAAATAATGAATTTAATCTGCGAATATTGGGATGTTGTGTAGTTTATAAATTCGATAAAATCCTGCTATAGAGTAGGTGTTTAGTTTAGGATTTGTTTCTTACAATCAGTATTTAGTAAATCTACTGTAAGTTAAAATGTCGCTAGTGTTACTGATTAAAATCTAAAGTGGTGATGAGATCTTAAAATGCACGGAAAGTCTTAAAAATGGTCCTAAAAGGTATTGAATTTCACTCTCTAATTCCTGTAAATACCATGCATAAACTCTTCTTCTCTTTCATTTTCTGACTCTGATGTAAAACTTTAATCAACTACTGCTCATTTATGACATTTTGGCTGAAGTGAGATTCACTTGTTTTGTTGTTTCTGGAATATCAGAATAGCATATCATATAATACTAATAATGCATTTGGTGTGTAATGTGCTTTTCCTAAACCCTGAAAAATTAGACGCATATAAACAAAACAATATACAAGATAGTACAACATACACCATTAGTTAAAAACAAGCTTAAATAAATGTGTCTTAGTCAACTATATAAAGACCCCGCCCTCTTTTTTGGAAATGAGCCACTCATTTCCATTTAAAGGGACAGGCATAAAAAATGTGTTTGCTCTGAATTGAGACTCGATTAACCAGCTATGAAAAGTGATCTGTGATATATTGTGAGCTGCTTGTTTTGTTGTTTCTGGAATATTAGAATAGC
>NC_079438.1:56665008-56671749 GCF_903798145.1 Danio aesculapii
TGTGTGCAGAAACCATCTAGAGGAAAGATCTGTCCGCTCTCAAATCTGAAAGACTGAAAATCAGACCTCTGATCTGCAGTACTGTGGTTTCTCCAGTAGGCGTTATGCATGTACTGTATACAGTATGCAAATTATGCAAAGAATGTAGGGATGGTCTAATATAAGTACTAGAAAGGTTGCGTATTTCTCCCAGAATGCAGTGCTCTTGGTGTGGCTATCCATCCATATCCATCTATACATCCATCCATGTTGTCTGTTGCATCTACCCATCATCCTTTAATGTATACTCTGTGGTTTTATCATTTGTTCCATCCATCCATCCATCCATCTCTATCTGTAGCCCATTCTGACCATCATCCAATCATCCTTCTATTTTGTTCATTGTTTTATTTGTTCTATGCACCCATGCATTGCTATCATTTAATCATCATATTTGATTAATTCTATCTATCCATTTTTCTACCCATCCACCCATCCATCCATCCATCCATCAATCTGTTGTTACATCATCTGTGTATCTTATACTTTCTTCCATTGTATCTGTCCAACACCACCATCCATCATTCTGTCTTCATCCAGCCATCATTCTGTATATTGATCTGTTGTTGTATCCATCCATCTATTTTATCATTCTATTCATCTCTATCTGTGTCATTCTCGATCCATCCATCCATTCATCCATCCATTGTTCCATCTGTCTTTTCTGTTGTTAATACATCTAACCATCTATCACTCCATCTGCCATTCTTCTGTTATTACAACTCCATCTATCCATCTGAAATTCTTCTTCCATTCCAGCTTCATCCATCCATATGTTCATCCATCCTTTATTCTTCCGTCATCCCATCCGTCCATCCATCTATCTGTCTGTCCATCCATCTGTTCGTCTGCCACCCATCCATCCATCCATCCATCCATTCAATCCCCCATCCATCCATCCATCCATCCATCTCATCCATCCTTTGTTCCCATCCATCCATCTGTCTGTATTTCTTCCATTCATCCATCCATCCATCCATTCTTTTGTTTTCCATCCATCCATCCATCCATCATTTTGGTCCCCGTTCATCCATTCATTTATCCATCCATCCATCCATTTATTCTTGTTTCCTGTCCATCCTTTTATTTTCCCATCCATCCATCCATCCATCCTTTTGTTTTTCATACATCATCCATGTCATTCCATTTGGTTTCCATCCATTCATCCCTTTTGTTTCTCATACATCCATCCATCCATTCATCCATCCATCCTTTTTTCCATCCATCCATACTTTTGTTTTTTCCGTCCATCCATCCAGTTGTTTTAACATCCATCCATCCATCCATCCAGTATATTATTTATTCTGTGGGTCTACCAAAACACTAGTATTTTATTCTGACCGGTTGCCGTGTGTGCATTTCACTAAAAACATTTCCCAGCATGCCTCCGCCTCACAGTTTGTAAAGCCCTTCAGGGTCCTTGATTCTTGACTGTATAGAGACCTATTCTGCTTTTCACACCAGTGACTCACAGTAAGACTTCAGCGAGAGTGATAAGCTTGTGCACTAAAATACAAAGGCACAGGACTTTATGAAAAGTGCATATTGAAGCGTTGGCATGCATGACTGCATCTTCATACAAGCATGTAAAACATGTACTTAAAGTCGCAGGGACGTGAGGTTTGCAGTTTCTCCTTATGTAACATCTATCAAAAACCAGTCCAAACTCTATACCCCACTGGGCTCTCCCTGAGGAAACATCTCCTTATCCTTTACAGATCACATCCAGAAGCAATCTTATTATAGATTTGCATTTTAAAACTTTTCTCAAAAGTGTTTTTATTGAACTCGCATGTCAGAAATGAAACATACATTCAGTCATTCATTTTCCTTCGTCTTGGTCCCTTTATTTATTCAGGGGTCGCCACAGTGGAATGAACCGCCAACTTATCCAGCTTATGTTTTACACAGCGGATGCCCTTCCAGCTGCAACACAGTACTGGGAAACATCCACACACTCTTGCATTCACACACATACACTACGGCCAATTTAGCTTATTCAATTCCCCTATGGTGCATGTCTTTGGACTGTGGGGGAAACCGGAGCATCCGGTGGAAACCCACGCCAACACAGGGAAAACATGCAAAATCAACACAGAAACTGACCCAGCTGGGGCTCAAAACCAGGCGACCTTCTTGCTGTGAGGCGACAGTGCCAACCACTGAGCCACTGTGCCACCCCATCAAACATACAGTAGAGTTAAATTAGTTAAATTTTCTGTACATTTCAGTTTAGTTTTAGTTCATTTAATTAATGGTTTTGTTCGATCAACAAAGTTAACTGAACATGTTCAGTGTTGACCAAGCAAAGTTTAATTTTTGCTCAGTTTACATTATCTCTCGTGCAAACCTCTTGGTAATAAATATAAAATAATAATTTGAATAAACACTGCACCCAAAATCATACAAATGCAACAAATAAAGCTAAAAATAAGAAGAATTCAGATAAACTTCGTCATAGTAAAGATCAAACTGTCTAGTTGACTTTTTTTGGCAAATTAAGAAGTTACAACACTTGTTTTTAGCTTGTATAGAAAATATTTTTCCGTATACACTGTAAAAAATATCCGTAAATTAGCAGTTTTTCGTATTTTGTGATTCATGTTTATATTTTAACTTTTCCCTGTTTATTTCTGCTTCTGAATTGCGTTATAGGATCTTGATCTTTCTTCCAACAACTTTTAACCTTGAAAAGTTTATAAAGTGACTTTCATGAACATTTTTAATAGTTAAATGTGATCTATTGTCTCAGTTGGTGTTGTACACTAACCGACCACTTTATTAGGTACACCTTACCGGGTTGGACCCTGAACTGCTTTAATCCTTCATGGCATTGATTCAACAAGCTACTGGAAATATTCCTCAGAGATTTTGGTCCATATTGACATGATAGAATCACACAGTTGCTGCAGATTTGTCGGCTGCACATCCATGATGCGAATCTCCCGTTCCACCACATCCCAAAGGTGCTTTATTTGATTGAGCTCTGGCGACTGTGGAGGCGATTTGAGTACAGTGAACTCAATGTCATGTTCAAGAAACCAGTCTTGAGATGATTCGTTCTTTGTGACATGGCGCATTATCCTGCTGGAAGTAGCCATCAGAAGATGAGTACACTGTGGTCATGGTCTTCTGCTGCTGTAGCTCATCTACCTCAATCTTTGATGCTGCACGTTCAGAGACGCTCTTCTGCAGACCTCGATTGTAACAAGTGGTTATTTGAGTTACTCTTGCCTTTCTATCAGCTGGAACCAGTCTGGCCATTCTCCTCAGACCTCTGGGATTAACAAGGCATTTGCGCCCACAGAACTGCCGCTCACTGCATATTTTCTTTATTTTGGGCCATTCTCTGTAAACCATAGAGATGGTTGTGCGTGAAAATCCCAACAAATCAGCAGTTTCTGAAATACTCAGACCAGCCCGTCTGGCAGCAACAACCATGCCACGTTCAAAGTCACTTAAATCCCCTCTCTTCCCCATTCTGATGCTCGATTTGAACTGCAGCAGATTGTCTTGGCCATGTCTACATGCCTAAATGCATTGGGTTTCTGTCATGTGATTGGCTAATTCGAAATTTCCGATAACGAGACAGGTTGGACAGGTGTACCTAATTAGGTGGCCGGTGAGTGTATATTACGCTACAAAAACTTTGTAATAAAGTGACAGTACATTTTCTGTTATTTTACAGACTTATTTCTCTACATATTATTTCTTATACATTATATTATTATATTGTTTATTATTATTATTATTGAATTTTCAACATCAAAAGTCGACATTTTTGCTAAATGAAGTTTTTCAGTGACTGTTAGTTTCGTTTAGTTTTAGTTTTTCACTTATTGTGAATCTATTAAATTTCAGTTAACAAAAACCTATTTTTGAGCAATAGTCTTAGTTTTTGATGACTAAAATAACCATAAGTTGTGCAGCGAGATTTCCACCACACATTAGATATCCAGAGAGGGATTTTCTATGTTTTTTAACACTAGCTTTACGTTCCCTAGTTCTGCAAATCTCACTAATTACAGCATCTAGCACAAAAGAAGAAAGAATAACCTATTGAGAAGGAAATAACGAGCAGTGTGTTAGTCAGCGGTAGTCATGCTAAATTGCTCCGGTAGCAGCCCACTCCTTTGTAGAGTGATTAACGCGTGCCGCTGTCCGTCTCCTGCGAGCGGTGTGGAGACAGAAGCAGAAGCGGATAATGAGACGCCTTGTCAGATTCACACAGGTGTGGCGGAGACGCTGAGCTCATTCTGTCTCTCTGGAGGCTCGCACTAAACTGCTGTTTGCTTTCTGCTTACGAAAGTTTGATGGAAAGCAGGCCAGAAATATAGCAATTTCATGCAAATGTCAACTTTGCCATGAAAAAAAATCAAGTTTTCATCAAAATAGCGAAACCCTTTCTAAGTTTTTTTTTGTGTGTGTAGGCTTGTATTTTACAGTACTGTAGAAATACTCAAAAATGTCTCTGTCAATGTTTCAAGCAATTATATTTAATTCACCTAAGTCACACATATGGCAATTTGACATCTGTCACACCCATAACAGAGAGCTGTCACATAAATAACAAAGCTTTTTCCTCATAAATGCAAATCTAAAATAAAATCAATCATTTTTGTACTACAGTGAGCCAACTCTTATCCATTTGATTAGCATTGTTTCTTTTGGGTTGTGCAGTTTGATTGACAGAATTTCTACAGAGCATGTTGTAGACTGTGAACTTTCGTACTCTTTTGGTTGCATCCATAACGCATGTTTATTTTCCTCATTTAAAATCTAAATAATGTTTATGGGTTGATATTTTGCTTATCCTGTAACTCTGTGGTGAGTAGTTTTGGACAGTATAAACAGATGTTTCAGTATAATGTTAGCATTATTAATTTTCTTCTGTGAATTTCTTCTGTGTTCAAGCTTTTGTTCTCTCCAAACTGCATTATTGCAACTCTCTACTAGCCGGGCTTCCGGCTAATTCTATCAAACCTCTTCAGCTGCTTCAGAACGCTGCAGCACGAGTGGTCTTTGATGAACCCAAAAGAGCACATGTCACTCCGCTACTCACCCATTTGCACTGGCTGCCAGTTGCTGCTCGCATCAAATTCAAAGCTCTGATGTTTGCTTACAAAGCGAACTCTGGCTTTGCTCCTTCTTATCTGCTCTCACTTCTGCAGATTTATGTGCCCTCCAGAAACTTGGTTCTGTGAATGAACGTCGCCTCGTTGTTCCATCCCTAAGAGGGAAGAAATCACTTTCCCGAACTCTCACATTCAATCTGCCCAGTTGGTGGAATGAACTCCCTAACTACATCAGAACAGCCGAGTCACTTGCTGTCTTCAAGAAACGACTAAAAACTCAACTATTTAGTCTCCACTTTCCTTCCTAATCTGTGACTGCCTCTCTGGCTATACCACTAACTGTGCTCTCTCTCTCAAAAAACAACAACAACAAAAAAAAACATTACTAATGCTTTGGTTCTTAGACTTTACACACCTGAAACTTGTCTATAGCACTTGTTCACTGCTGCTCTTATAGTTTTGTAAATTGCTTCCTTGTCCTCATTTGTAAGTCGCTTTGGATAAAAGTGTCTGCTAAATGACTAAATGTAAATGTAAATTTATGTTTTGAGTTTTTACTGCAAACGTCACATCCATAACGCTGGACTTACTCGCCTGTTATTCTTGCTCTCTTGGATTTTGCAGTGCGCAGGGGAAGTTTGTGGAGGAATAATGACTCCTGTACTAAATTGGGAGCAGACTGGAGATGACATGGCATGATACATGTAGTTAAAGACTTTCAGATATTTAAAAGTATTGGACATAAGAAGCGAGACGTTTTCAGAGGGATAATGATGTCCATTCCTTTTAAATGATCTTCTAGTAATTTGGTCTTCTCAAACTCCTCTTGAGGGACATACTGTGTGTTTCAGAAGATAATCCGAACAGATACGGGTGGCTCAGTGGTTATCACTGATGCCTCACAGCAAGAAGGTTGCTGGTTCGAGTCCAGTTTCTGTGTGGAGTTTGCATGTTCTCCTCGTGTTGCAGTGGGTCCAAACACATATGCTATAGGTGAGTTGAACGAACTAAATTGGCCGTAGTGTATGAGTGTGTGTGTGTGAGTGTGTATGGGAGTTTCCCAGTACTGGGTTGTGGCTGGAAGGGCAAAAACAAGGATAAAACTATGTGATGGCTGTTGTGTCATTTGAATCATATTACTTAAGCAGTTAGTAAACAACACTGGTTCATTCAGGAATGAAGCAAGTGAGGTAAAGTGAATCATTTGAATCGGTTCACTCCTTTGTGATAACTCTTTGCATTTTTCTGCTCTTTTTTTTCCCTTTATTTTTATTTGATCCCATCCAAAGTTGCTGTTCTGAGTTCATTTAATTTAATTTCATTTAATTTCATTTCATTCATTACTTATTTACCTTTTTATTTACTTCTTTATTTCTATTCATACCTATGGTACTTTAAAATGTAACAGTGCTACTAAATTAGGTACAAGTCAAAATGTTGTGTATTGTGCACCAAGTACATGATAAATGATGAGTTATTAAATAGGTTAAAAATCATTTAATTCTGCAATTGAATTTGATTCCCAATGCAAAGTTTTAGTCCTAACATGCAATAAACAAGCACTTTCATTGCATTTGCACTCCTAAGTTTCAGTCCCCTCATGCATATAAAAGCAAGCACTTTCATT
>NC_079438.1:56671849-56739349 GCF_903798145.1 Danio aesculapii
TTTATTTGTTTTACAGAAGAAAGTAATGCGTTACACCTCGGTTCATTATTGTTGTGATTTACCCTTCGATTTGCAGCAAGTAAACTGTGTTGGGACATTGTGAAATTGAATGTCTAGTGTGTGTGGGTTGTGTAAGTCAACCGGCTCATTAAGTTTGAGCTATTATACATCCTAAATGTATTTTGTTTGCATGCACATATATGTGCGCGTGATTTTTAGTGGTAATACTTTACAATAGGGTTGCATTAGTTAATGTATTATTTAACATGAACAAACAATGGACAATACGATCATTACAGTATGTATTCATCTTTGTTAATGTTAGTTAGTGGAAATAATTGTTAGTTGTTAAAGGGATAGTTCACCCAAAAATGAAACATCCTTCATCGTTTACTCAGCCTTTACTTTTTCCAAATCTGTTTGAGTTTCTTCTTCATTATGCTTCCAGATGGCAGCTGTTGTCTTGGTTTAGTATCCATCCAGGTGATTTGTTTCTTCGTGACGGTAATTAGTTGTAGCTGTATTGACACGCTGAGATGCAGGTCACAGCCTTCAGAACAGGCTGACACAGAAGTTTCCTCGTCATGCAGAGTTGAAATGATTCTCATCCATGTGTCCTCATAAACACACTCTGCTCCTGCTCAGATTAAACACATCTGATGCTTGATCTCCAGTGTTTATTTAAAGTCATTGTGGTGCTGCACTCATATGTCAAACTGTAATCATATGTGGTATATGCTCACATGTGAAATTCGCTTCATTCGCGCCTTAAATTCACTTCCCAATAGACACGGATTGAGATCATGGTTTCTGTCTGCCTGGTGACTCTAGCTTCATTGCTAAACGACTAACATGGGTTTTATTGTAAAAAAAAAGTAGCTGTGCTTTAGGAAAGCTGAAAAACAGCGTAGATTTGTTTGGCGCCATGTCTGAGTCCACTAGATCCTTTCAAAGGTGCACACAGCTCACACAGTGAGTTCATCAACTCCTCCAGAAACTGTACACGAATGATGGAAGCTTTCAGTGGTGCTAGACTGAGCAGAGCCCAGTTTGATGAGCTGTTGTTCGGTGTCAGCAAGAGGATTTCCCTTCAGGACACCAACAACAGGCACTATGTCATAATCACACCCCTTCAAGGGCAAGCTGGTTAACGTTGGTTAACATGGCGCAAATGTCTGCGGAAGTTCAGATTTCCCGCCTGATTCACATGAAATGCACCGCAGGATGTCTATTTGCATCTTTGCATTGACTTGACATGTAAATCACTCGCGATTGACGCTTCATCCGTGTCGGGTGTGAACGAAAATACTTAAATTCTTCAAAAAACTATCCAATACACATTAGTTCTGCTTGCTTATTATTTATTATTTATTTATTTATTTATTATTTATTTATTATTTATTTATTTATTTATTTATTTATTATATTATTATATTTATTTATATTTATATTATTATTTATTTATTTATTTATTATTTTATTTATTTATTTTATTTACTTATTATTTATATTTATTTATTTATTTATTTATATTATTTATTTATTTATATTTATTATTTATTTATTTTTATTAACTTATTTATTTATTTTATTTACTTATTTATTTATTTATTTATTTACTTATTTATTTATTTATTTTTATTTATTTATTTATTTATTTTATTTATTTATTATTTTATTTTTGTTGTTTTGTTTGTAGTGCACGTATTTTTTTTCCCAGTAAAATAAAATGCATATGTTAAAACAAATATTTTATTATTATATTGTTGGGAAATTTTCTCAACTACAATTGTCAGGTAAAAATATATACAATATTTTATTTGTATTTTTAATTATTTAAAAAATTAAATCTTAAATAATAATACTAATAATAATATCATTTTTTCTTTTTCTTTATGATATTTATCACGTATTGGCTATTTTAAGACCCAGTCACACTAATAATGATAGCTATAAAATACCTATAATATTAATGTATGCCAGCAGTCAACATTCTTCAAAAATATATTATTTATTTTATGTGTTCAACAGAAGAAGGAAACTCATAAAACCAGATGAGGGACACTTAATCGATCATGTCTTTGTTTCTTTTATATTCCTATATACATGTTTTTAATCATTTTTTTCCCTTGTTTTTATTTCCTTATACTTGTATTTTATGTAAAGCACTTTGAATGACCATGGTGTATGAAATGTGCAATATAAAAAACCCTGCCTTGCCTAAATAACGAGATAACTTTCATTTTTGGGTGAACTAGCTTTTCAAGTATGATTGTCTCTTGAATGTGCACGCAGTCTTAAAGCTTTTACCATGGCAGAATAATTGGCATCACATTTTCTCATGCAAAACATCACCTGAAACCCTCTGTTAACACTGCTTTTAATTGAGATTCACCGATGGTGCTGCGAGGAGGGATTCGCCCTCATCAGGTGTCCAGATTGTGCGTCTCTAATCAGCATGTGGTGGGCGGCTAGAAGAAATGGGCCATCGGATGGGTTTTCTGCTTGGATCTGTGTTTTCGTGCCCATTACGGTGCATTCTGAAGCATCTCAGCGGGAGCTTCATTCTCAGCCCATCTGCCTCCAAATGAGCCTCTTGTTTTGCTGTTTCCCAAACTTCCTGTCATGCTTTTTAGGGCATAAGAGCGAGAATACAGCCCTGCCATTACCCACAACAACAGCCATCTGCAGCGGTTACTATTAGCAACACCAACGCTTATGCCAGATCTGTGTTTTTGTGCTGCGTTTCTGGACTCGCAACTACTTGACGGCTCTATCAAGCTGTTTTCAGACTGTGTGGTGATGTAATGCGCTGGCGATTGCAGGAGCAGGTGCAATCAACACATTACGTTGCACTGAGATTACACGCGATACTTAATATAACTGCTTTTTAAAAATAACAGCACAGAGAAAGCAGTGTTGCATATAACGATGTCGTGCATATCTGGTAATAATGCAGTCTATTAGCCATTGTGGTAGAAATTGAATTAGCATATGTTTGAAATAGCAAAACAATGCATATCTTTTGTAATACACGCAAAAGGCAGATTGAATAACATGCGTTATGTGTGCACAATTGACTTTGCTTTGCTGTTAAATGAGAGTTGTATTAAAATGCTGCATGATGAAATAGGCTGCATTTCCATCCAAAAGGCTAGTAAGATTTGTTTTGTCCAGATCATTTTATTGACATTTTACTTAATCCAATATAGCCCCCCGCCCCACCGAACCATTTCTATACATTATATTAGGCACATTCTTAATCTTTTACATCATACCATGATAAATATACATACATGCATAAGCAAATATAAGTAGATACAAGTTCCCTTATATGTTCAATCATCTATTGTACACACACACATACATGCATACATATATATATATATATATATATTATATATATATATATATATATATATATATATATATATATATATATATATATATATATATATATATATAAAGAATCACAATAGGCTTAAAAATGTAAAAAAAGAAATAAAATAAATAAAATGGAGAGAAGACAAAATGTGAGAAAAAATAATCAACAGTCAATATTAAGTTTGGATCAATTTTCTCTATGTGTCAGCACTGGCTACAAATAAAATGCAATTTTGACTGCAACCTTTGGTGGAGTACCGAATCTTCTCCGTTGTGGCTATAGTAAGATTTTATTTGAAAACCAAAGTAATGCATTAATTAATCAAAACTGACAGTGAAGACTTTTAATAATGTGACCCAGGACCACAAAACCTGGGTCTATCATATGTTGCATTGATATATTTTGGCCAAAAATGTATGTATGAGTGAAAATTATATATTTCTTTTATGCTAAAAGTTATTCGTATTTTAAGTAAAGATCATGCTCCATGAAGACATTTACTAAATTTCCTAATGTAATATCAGAACTTTTTAAATAGTAATGTGCATTGGTAAGAGCTTAATTTAGACAATTTTTCAGCCTAATTTCTTAGTATTTAGATTTTTTTTTTTGAACCATTGGATTCCTGCCTTTCAACTAGTTGCTGTAACAGACCGTACATTAATGTGAAGCTTATTTGTTCAGCTTTTAGTGGTTGTAAAAAAATTACGTTTATGACTGTGGTTCAGGGTTACAAAATAAACTATTTTAAATCAACTTTGTATTCAACAAATACTCACATTAGGACAATTTCTCGCTTAATTTTTCATCCAATCTTCAATATTAGAACACTAACATCAGTTCGACATATTAACATCAGTTTAACATCAGTTTAATCTGCATTGAAAATGAAAAAATAGATTCATTTAGGAAGGAAACAGCCAAAAGCAATTTAGTTAACTTTACTAAAAAGAATATGAGTTAATCTATTGCTTTATGAAAATGAACAGTGTGCATAATTATAAGAATTGAGTCAACTTAACTGTTACAATTTAATTGAGTAAAATTTACAATTGGTTCACTCATCTTTACAGGTAAAGTAGCTAATCCCTTTTACAGTGCTTTATCATTGACATATGAAATAATTCGGCTTGTGCACTGAAATTCCTCCAGATTCCTCGAATCTTTTAATTATGTTATGCAATGTTGAAGGTGAAATATCCAAATGTCTTCCTATCTTTCTTTGAGGAGCATTGCTTTTAAACATTCAGCAAACATATATCAATAATTGTTTCACATATTTGTTGGCAAACTGCCGATCACTGGCCCATCTTTGCTCCTAAAGGACTAGACCTTTCTTGGACGTGCTTTTTAAAAAAAAAAACAAAGCATGCATTTGCTTTTTATAACCTTATAGACTAAATTAATACACATTCTGATAGGCTAGCAATGCTTTTATACTCGGGTATTTTCACAATGTACTCAATAATTTCAGCTCATGCATAGACAGCTCATTCATAGACAATTCATATCATAGACAATAAATATCATACACCCTTTATTGTAGGGGCTCTGGTCTCATTTGGACCATTAGTATTATTTGCATAAGATTATTAAGTGTTTAATTGGTGCAAATTGTCCTAGTAAGTACCAGCCTGTGGTCTGACCTCGGTATACTCCCAAATTCGCTTGGTTAACCCGCTTATGAAATGTACAATCACTTATTCTGGAATCAAACTTCTGGAAGGACTTACTCCCTGATTAAGTAACAAATGAGGGGATTTGCTCTTTCTTTCCGTTTTTGCACAGTTGAAGCGGCTTCAATAGATTCGACATGGGCGGCTTATATTGGCCCTTTTCTTTTAATAAGATAAGCCTGTCCAGGATTTGCTGCTGTTTAGATATATATTTTTATCCTCCTTAAACTGCACCCAAGTGTGTGATGTTTTTTTTTGGAGATGTGAATGCCATGGACGTTTATTCTCTGCTGGTTGTTCTGCTGAGGCTTTTAAATTAAGATTTTATCGGCCGCTTGACATTTTCAGCCGCCTGGTGTCTTTTTCTGACGCTGCGGCATTTGCAATGAACGAGTATGAAAGCTGACATATATCATTGTGTGGCATATATCATTCTTTCCATTGAGTCATTTACTAATTGTGATTTGGGCTTCCAGATCAGTTGACGCCAGCGAGAGATTCATTCATCCTGACATGATTCATCTGATTCATCTAAAGTAAATGCCATCACTGGTGAAGGCTGCCAGCAGTGGCTCATTTCATTCATACATCTATATACTCATTTATTTGTATGAATGTAATCTAACATGTAAATAATGAACTAATTTTAGAAAATTACTTCATATTGCTTGTTGTTACTCTAAGCCTTTATGTGTATATATATAGTATTTTAAAATATTTTAGGACATTGATTATAACATGTAATGCACCTTATAATGCATCATGATGTCATAAATAATTGGAGCCAGATTTATAATGGAGCATAATTCCAGTGCTATACATTCAGACATTCAGAAACTCTTTTATTGTCTTTTTTTGAGAGAATATAATACATTCTAACTTAAATTATGAAGATCTTTATAATACCTTGTTCAAAATAGCTCTAAGTGAAGGATTACCAAATGTTCTTTCATAGTATTTATGAAAATGGTAAAAATAAAATAAATTCTTGACAGGCTATGCATAGTCTTTTGCTATATTTTTTGGTTATGTTAAGCAGTGTTTGGTGCAGATATTTATTTATTTATTTATTTATTTTATATATTTGCACATTTCGCCAAGAAAATATACCATTGAATTAAACTTGAAGTAGAAAGACTGAAATAGTAAATAATGTGTTGTTATAATTCCATTTCAGTGATATGCATGTAAAGAAATGTTCTCGAGATAGCTCTGAATATGTGTTGGGTTTTAGGACGTTGCCAGGACATGCTGGCCTTTCAGAAAGGTCGGCTCCGGGCTGCTGTGAGCAGTGTGAATGGCAGACGCCCCGTCGGGAGCAAACGATTCATTGTCCATTTTCTCCCTGAGCTTTTGAATGCCCACAGGAACGCTGAGATGCATGAAAACATTGTTTATTTCCAGAACAACCTTTCAGACAATGTGTAACTAAATTTAGCAACCGGGTCATGTCATTTATTGTCACCTTTTTATTCTTTTTATAGTGTTTTGAGACTGAAAAGACATTTAGTGAATGTAACATGTCTTTTGAATCAATTAGTTAAGTTAATGACTGTGTGCAGAATGAAAATCTAGTGGATGTTTATTAAATGCAGCATAATAAGTATACAGCATTTTTTATTTTTTAGTGTAATGTATAAACATACACAGTGCATAAGGCAACAATAAATGTTGCATTAGAAGTAGCATCTCAGACTGAAGCATGCAATAATAGTCAGATCCCTAGGCAAATATATTGTCTGTCAGCATTCAAATCTGAAGAGTTATCGGTTATCAATATTGGTCAAAAGTTCAATATCAGTCCATCCATAATTGTCAAACCTATTCAGATGAATAAATGCATCATTTAAAGCATTAAAAACAGATAGATTTATATTTATCTGCTAATAAATTGGCTGTCAACCTTCAAATCTAAAAAGTTATCGGCTAGTGGTATTGGTCGAATGTTTAATATCGGTGCATTCTGAATTGTCAAACATGTTCAGATGAATAAATACATCATTTAAAAGCATTAAAAATATATAGATTTATATTTATCTGCTAATAAATTGGCTGTCAGCCTTTAAATCTAAAAAGTTATCGGCTAGTGGTATTGGTCGAATGTTCAATATCGGTGCATTCTGAATTGTCAAACATGTTCAGATGAATAAATACATAATTTAAATGCATTAAAAAGAATAATATTTATATTAATCGGCTAATATATTGGCTGTCAGTCTTCAAAT
Source organism: Danio aesculapii (assembly GCF_903798145.1). NCBI lineage: Eukaryota > Metazoa > Chordata > Actinopteri > Cypriniformes > Danionidae > Danio > Danio aesculapii. The sequence goes on from NC_079438.1 coordinate 56,679,136, forward strand.
ATAAAAAGTTATCGGCTAGTGGTATTGGTGAAAATTTCAATATCGGGGCATCCATAATTATCAAACATGTTCAGATAATTAAATATATCTTAAATGCATTAATATATATATATATATATATATTATATATATATATATATATATATATATATATATATATATATATATATATATATATTATCGGCTAACATATCGGCTATTGGGTTCCAAATCTTAAAGGTTATCGGGATCTGTCAAAGTTTTCTAATCGGTGCATCCTTACTTAAGAAACATGTTTAGATTAAGTAACATTTATTTTTAAACGCATTTAAGAAGTTTCTGATAGCTGATAAATTCAAACTTTTCTGAAATTAAAAAATGTAAATATAATCAATTATGCAGAAAAAGAAATGCATATATACTTCCAAATTTATCGGTTTTCGTTATTGTTCAAAAATTCCTTATCAGTACATCCCTAGTTAAGAAACATACTCAGATTAAGTAATACATCATTTTAAATACATTTAAAAAGGTTTTTGGACGTACAGTACATCATCAACTTAATAGTCCCTGATGTGTTGCACTAAAACCTTTTAAAAAAATTTTCCCCTTCGTTTTGGTTGTTAGTACCCCCTGCTTTTTTTAAAACCATTATCGCTTCCTGTCATGATCGCTCTTTCTTCGTTTGCTCATTCTCTCTCTTGGCCTGTGGCTTGTGCTTTGACAAATTGTGTTTACAACCAATTAGTGTGATTTGTAATGTGCTTGTTTGCCGTCAGAGGGAAGTAACGGTGAAAAAAAAAACACTTGTTGATTTTCTTTCATTACCGAATTTTTCCTCGACAACTTGGATTGCTACCAAAATCCGCACTCATTTCTGATGCATTATATATTATTTCTGTGCAACAGGGGCTTGATCATTTCCACAACATCCATTACTCCGGTTTTATCATTCACAGAGGAGCGTCTTTAATGTCGGTATGTTTTTTTTCAGACTCTCGTCTCTGTAGCCGACGGCGAGGACAGGCAGTTCTCTGAAATCTCTTTCATGAGCTCCATGTTGGATGAATGATCGCATAAGCAAATCTCTGTGAAAGCTCAAACAGGCACTTGTGATTTTCTGTAATTTCCCCGATGCCGCTGCAGGCTTTCACAATGACACAGCAGAAAATGAGCTATCAGCTGCTCTGCGTTCTGCATTACTAATATTACTAATTTACCACATTATGTAAACCTGACAACAGCCTCTTTGAAGAGCAAAACGAACTCGGGTTCACTGGGTTTGTGTTCAAGCCAACTACAGTTTGATTAATCAAAAAGCTGTTTTAGAAATGCATTGACAACAGTTTAGTGGCATATGCCTGCTTTTTATGCATCTACAGTAAGGATTTGAGATGTAAAGATGATCTGAAATATGAACAACAGTAGAAAATACAGTATATGAATATGCAGATTAAATTGTTTAGCCAAATCTGTCTTAATTGTTTTCTTTTCTTGTTGTCAATGGGGTTTTCAATATTTTGGATGGCTAAAATCAGATATCCAAAACCCCAAAACCTTGTAACCCAAAAGCCCATTAAATGTATTGTGTCACCAAAATGAGTTATTAGATGACTTGAGTCAAAAATAATCAAAAATATTTTATATCTCTATAAAATCTGTATATTTTCTTGCATAGTCACAGAAATGACAAATTCACAAACCCACCTGTGCAGCCCATATGCTCTGATGTCAAGAAAATCAGTCTTCTCCATGTTTAACATGCCTTTAAAAGCCGCTCAGAGTGCTGTCATGTTGAGGAGATTGATGAAGACATGTTCCTCCTCGACAGCTCCTCAATCATCCCTCGTCCTGCGAGTCGCTTTATGTTTTAGGGCGTTTCGCAGCCATCGGAGAGACGAACAAACTCCTGGTCCACATCTAGACATGTTCACTTGTTGATCTGTTCTCCAGTTGACCTGAACTCCAGCACTCTCCTGTTCTCCTGCTGATCTGTTCTCCAGCTCACCTGTTTTCCATTTCAACTGCTCACCTGTTCTCCAGTTCACCTGCTCCCGTGCTTTCCACTTGATCTGTTATCTAGCTCACCTGTTCTCCAGCTCACCTGTTAAGCAGTTCACCTGTTCACCAGTTAATCTGTTGTCTTTTTATTCTGTTCACCTGTTCCCAACTTCACCTGTTCTCCAGTTCACCAGTTCACCTGTTCTTCATCTCACCTGTTCTCATTTTCTCCTTTTCACCTGTTCTCCACTACACCTGTTCTCCAGTTCACCAGTTCTCCAGTTCACCAGTTCTCCAGTTCACCTGCTTACCTGTTTTCCACTTCACCTGTTCACCACTTCACCTGTTCTCCACTACACCTGTTCTCCAGTTCACCTGTTCTCCACTACACCTGTTCTCCAGTTCACCTGCTTACCTGATTTCCACTTCACCTGTTCAACACTTCACCTGTTCTCCACTACACCTGTTCTCCAGTTCACCTGTTCACCTGTTCTTCATCTCACCTGTTCTCACTTTCTCCAGTTCACCTGTTCTCCAGTTCACCTGTTTTCCACTACACTTGTTCTTCACTTCACCCGTTCTCCAGTTCACCTGCTCACCTGTTTTCCAATTCACCTGTTCTTCGGTTTACCTGTTCTCTACTTCACCTGTTCTCCAGTTCACCCATTTTCCAGTTCACCCAATCACCTGTTCTCCAATTCTCCTGTTTACCTGTTCTCCACTACACCTGTTCACACTTCACCCATTCTCCAGTTCACCTGCTCACCTGTTTTCCAATTCACCAGTTCTCCAATTCACCTGTTCTCCAGTTCACCCATTCTCCAGTTCACCCAATCACCTGTTCTCCAGTTCTCCTGTTTACCTGTTCTCCACTACACCTGTTCACACTTCACCCGTTCTCCAGTTCACCTGCTCACCTGTTTTCCAATTCACCAGTTCTCCAATTCACCTGTTCTCCAGTTCACCCATTCTCCAGTTCACCTAATCACCTGTTCTCCACACCTGTTCTCCAGTTCTCCAGTTTAACTGTTCTTCAGTTCACCTGTTCTCCACTTCACCTGTTCTCCACTTTACCTGTTCTCCACTTTACCTGTTCTCCACTTCACCTGTCCTCCACTTCACCTGTTCTCCACTTCACCTGTTCTCCACTTCACCTGTCCTCCACTTCACCTGTTCTCCACTTCACCTGTTCTCCACTTCACCTGTTCTCCACTTCACCTGTTCTCCACTTACCTGTTCTCCACTTCACCTGTTCACAACTTCACCTGTTCACAACTTCACCTGTTCTCCACTTTACCTGTTCTCCACTTTACCTGTTCTCCACTTCACCTGTTCTCCACTTCACCTGTTCTCCAGTTCACCTGTTCTCCACTTCCCCTGTTCTCCACTTTACCTGTTCTCCACTTTACCTGTTCTCCACTTCACCTGTTCACAACTTCACCTGTTCACAACTTCACCTGTTCCCCACTTCACCTGTTCACCACTTCACCTGTTCTCCACTTCACCTGTTCTCCACTTCACCTGTTTTCCAGTTCACCTGTTCTCCACTTTACCTGTTCACCAGTTTACCTGCAGGTCCAGACTCTGACCTGTATGAAAGGGAGAACTGAAGTGTGTCTTCATCACACAAACACTGCTCTGACAGACAGAGAAGAACACTGAGCTATTTTTATGCCTTCTGCTGTCAGCTGTGCATGTATGCATGAAGACGCCCCGCAGTGGCTTATACGGGACATAATGTACCACGTCGTGTCACATGTTCGCCGTGTGGAGAACCCATAACTAGGACTTGCCGGAAAAATCTAAAATACAGTTTTAGCAATGATATTTTGTGGAAAAACTGTGCATGGACTGTAAATAAACTGACCTGCACCTTAATAACACTAATAATCCATTTTAATTATTTATTATTTAATTATTTAATTATTATAAAGAAAATTTATTACATTTAAATCATTTCTGCAAATACTAAACAAATGAAATGCTTTTTTTATGTCTGTAAAGTGTGTGATGCAACATGTATCCTTAACCAGTTTCATAGCAGATGCAGGAAATTAATGCGTCTATTGTGTGTTAATGTACTTTAAAGTTGCATGGTGAATAATACAATGCAATGCAATACAAAGAAACGTCAGCATGTCTCAATAGTCCAGGCATGAGCTCAGTATGTCCTGAAGCAGATTATGTGTCTTTACGTTGTGGTTTTTCGCTCTCGCAGCTGAAGAGCAGATTGAAAATCTTCATCTAATCTCCTTTTGAAAGCTTTTAACCCTGTGTTGGAGCTCTGCATGTCAAGCCGGATCCACTGATGAGCACATTTTGAGTGTTGTTTGAGCATTTGAGACGAATGAAGGATGTTAATCAGTGTAAAAGCGCTCCTCAATCCATCATTTGTCTTGTTGTTGGGTGAGTTTGTGTGGGCATCCACTTCTGTCACATTTCTCAGCTCTTTCAGTAACACTTGCTGGTTTTGAGAGCAGTCTATACCACACAGTATAGTAATCCATCAAATATTATCTACAGACAGGGGTTATATTACATAATGAATGAAAGGTCTATTTTGTCAGTGTTTTTCTTTATTTGCATTGAGATATGTATATATATATATATATATATATATATATATATATATAATATATATATATATATAATATATATATATATTTATATTTCTTTTATAATATAATTGGTTTACATTATTATGTATGAAATATCAATTAAGTTTAAAGAATTGAAATATTTCTGCACCATGGTGATATTTTGATAAATTGTGCAAAATGTTATTTGGTTACATAATCTATACTGTGTGTATTAATGCTAATGATTATAGGTCGCTGGTTCGAGCCCCGGGGGTCAGTTGGCAATTCTGTGTGGAGTTTGCATGTTCCCCGTGTTTGCTTGGGTTTCCTCCGGGTTCTCCGGCTTTCCACACAAATCCAAACACATGCGCTATAGGTGAATTGGGTGAGCTAAATTGTCAATAGTATACGTGCGTGACTGAGTGTATATGAGTGTTTCCCAGTGATGGGTTCCGCTGTGGCGACCCCATATTAATAAAAGGACTAAGTCAAAAAGAAAATGAATAAATAAATGTAAAAAAATAACATAAAAGTAGTATATATATATATTCATTCATTCATTCATTTATTTTATTTTCGGCTCAGTCCCTTCATTAATCAGGGGTTGCCACAGCGTAATGAACCGCCAACTCATATGTTTTACGCAGCGGATGCCCTTCCAGTTGCAACGTATCACTGGGAACACACACACTCATTCTCACACATACACTACAGACAATTTTAGCTTACCCAATTCACCTGTACCACATGTCTTTGCACTTGTGGGGAAAACCGGAGCACCTGGAGGAAACCCACACCAACTCCACATAGAAATGCCAACTGACCCAGCCGGGGCTCAAACCAGTGACCTTCTTGCTCTGAGGCGACAGCGCTACCCACTGCCTCACTGCACCACCATATATATATATATTATAATATATATATATATATATATATATATATATATATATATATATATATATATATATAATTATGTTACTATATTATATATATATATAAAATTAAATATAAAAAACACATTTAACATAAAATATAATTTTTTATATTTCTGCGTGCCTTATAATAAAAAGTTTGCAGTAACATTGGTTGCGTAATATATAGTTTGTGTGTAATAATGCAAATGATTCGTATTATGCTTAAGTTACTATATGCTTTGCATTATATCACACATGTAATGTAATCATATAAGAAAAAATTATTTATATAAATAAATATATAATAAATAATAAATACAAATAAATGTAAATTTAAATATTTATACGTGTCTTATAAAGTAAGCGGTAAGGTAACATTTTGCAATTACAGATTATGCAATCAAAAACAAGCAAAAACTCTTATTTTTATTATTATTATAATCAATTTGTTTCCAGACACTAGATCCATTAACAACAGAACACAAAGAGTACGATACAAACCAATGAACCTACATTTAAAAAAACATACACAAATATAAACATATTGAAAAGCATATATCTTTTTATTCTGATTGTCTACACATATTTGATTTATTTAGTTAGTTACTTACTTAGTTTAAATGTTCATGATTCTTCGAAATGCATTTGCGCTGCCAGAAAACAGTGAATTGAGTTTGAGTGAATGTGTTGTATATGAGTGTGTGTGTGTGTGTAGTGAATGGTTTCTCCTCTGTCCTCATGTGAGGCTCATCTGCTGAACGTCTCCTCTGTCCTCCTGCAACAGTAAGAGTGTTTATTAAAGCAGAGGGAGGAGAGTCTTTATCTTCATGCTCAGACTCTGAGAAACACAGCACTTTCTCATAAACAGAGGATTTTAAACACAACATGCTGAAGTTCTGCACCACCTCTCGCTCCAGGTCTGTACATCATCACTATGTGCATGCGTTCGCTGATGTGGAGAACTTAGAAAGGTGCATTAGGGCTGCACATTATATCGTTTTAGCATTGATATCGCAGTCTGAATCGCAGGATGTGCAATGTGGAGTCTGGATTATAGTTGAGCAGGTACAACAATTTACAACACATGGGCATTTGTCACATGCAGTCATTTTAACCATAATAACGTGACGTTGCATGTGTTTAGGAGGCCAGTGACTGTGTGTAAAAGCTTTAACAAACATTAATTGTATTTAATTATGTTTAATTATTATTAAGACCATGCAGCTTTATTGTACATTTGATTATTTCTGTACCTTAATACTTTTATTCAGGGGTTAGTCAGGGATGCACATCAATTTTTGTTTGTTTGTGATTCTCAAATGAGCACCAAAAATAGTATTTATAAAATAACTGCTCTCCTTAGAGTGTTCATCAGCACTTTAGGTGTGTATTGCCTAATAATTCAACAGCCTGGATTATTCTGCTTATACTATGGTCTCCACTGCGATAGCCACAGTTCAGATGTTGTATTAAGGCAGGTTTTTGTCCTCAAACTGCTCCTGTGTGTAGCACTAGTTTCTCACACACCTCATCCAAAGCCTTCTGTTGTGTTATAATGTGATTTCTGACTCTTGTAGCTGTGAAATAACTGAAATCATGTAATTTAGAAATATATGGAGCTGTAATGCACCCAAAACTGCCAGAATGACTTCAGCTGTGCATTTATATTGAAAATAACTTCACACTTAGCATGTTCATCAGCACTTCAGGTCTGCCAAGAGTGCATTATTCCGCTTATACTATGGTCTCCACAGCTATAGCCACAGTTCAGATGTTGTATTCAGGCAGGTTTTTGTTCTCACACTGCTCCTGTGTGTAGCTCTAGTTCCTCACACACCTCATCCAAAGCCTCCTATTGTGTTATAATGTGATTTTTATAGCTGTGGAATAACTGAAATCATCCAGCGTAGTGATATATGGAACTGTAATGCTCTCAAAACCTGCAGGAACTACTTTAGCCGTGCGTTTATATTGAAAATAATTTCACACCTTAGCATGTTCATCAGCACTTCAGGTGTGTATTATCATCAAATAGTTCAACTGCCAGGAGTGCATTATTCTGCTTGTACTATGGTCTCCACTGCTATAGCCACAGTTCAGATGTTGTATTCAGGCAGGTTTTTGTTCTCACACTTCTCCTGTGTGTAGCACTAGTTTCTCACACACCTCATCCAAAGCCTCCTATTGTGTTATATTGTGATTTCTGACTCTTGTAGCTGTGAAATAACTAAAGCCATCCAGCGTAGTGATATATGGAACTGTAATGCACTGAAAACCCGCCGGAACTACTTTAGCTGTGTGTTTATCTAAAAATAACCTGCACACCTTAAAATGTCCATCAGCCAATCAGAATCAAGCATTCAACAGAGCTGTACTATAGATGTTTTACACTTACAATGTTCTGCTTTTCCATTGTTTTTCTATGTAAACACACACTTATACTGTGTATGGCATGGTTGAATATTTGACCTTTTACACAAGAATTTCAGATACGACAATCAGTGTAAAACCAGTGGACCAATCAGAAGATATTGGAGGCGGGGCAAACTTTGCAAATTTTTTCTTAGGTGGTTAATCAGCTGACTGTGATAATGTCAGCTCGGTTTACAGTATCAGTCATGCTTGTCAGAGCTCGGGGCTTGTTGTGTGACTGGAAAGCACAGTTTGAGCTGAGATTTAAGTGTTTTTGTTTGTTTGTTTTTTATGTTTGATTTTATTCAGGTTTTAGACACTTCATATCTAAAGTATCTATTTGTTCCTGATTCTTTTTCATATCTTTATTTTGTATTGAGCATACATTTTTTCCTTAATGTAATTCATTTTCTACCATGTATGTATAATAAAATGTACATCCATGCATGCACACACACACACACACACACACACACACACACACAATTTTTAATTAGCATTATTACTGTTAATATAATATATTTATTTATTGATATGTATTTATTTGCTTAACATCTGAAAATGTATATAAAAACTCAGTTTTCCATCTTTGTTTTTGCATGATAATTCCAATAAAATTATATTTAGTTGAATTAATTTATAAATTTGCTTTTCGTTTGTTCATTCAGGGAAGTTTTTAAAATGATTTTCGAGAGGAGCACATGATCTGATTGATCGCGGCTGGTCTCTCATCTGTATTCAGTAATAATCCTATCAGATTGATCCAGTCCTATACTATAGTACCTAGTACTATAAATAAACAGATTTTGGAAGAATCCCCCCTTCCACCCCATCTCCATTTTCCTTTTACTAGAGGGAGCTCTCAAGACCTACCTGATCTTGGACCCCCTTACATGCTAAAAGACCTGGCTGGAGCCCTGGGCTTAATTATCTCCAAGCTCAGGGTTCTCTCCCCGGACAGCATACCAAACCTGCTAATAGCATCAAGCTACTGTATATCGAAGTGTGAACTCTTGAAATGATATGTATATGCTTGCTAAATTTTTATTTATGTATAAAAAATATATTTTCTAATTTTCTGAAATGATTTTTATAAATTATAATTTCTAAAATGAAGATAATAAGAACTTTTTTTAATCACAGTGTTGAATTACTCATTAGTTTCCTTATTTAATTGTTTAAATGATTTATCTTGGTTCTTTTTCTTGATGCACAATTCTGCATTTTCAAATTTCATCATGCTATTAAATGAAAACGACCTGAATATACATGTGTCTAAATAAAGGTTTTCTCCATCCTGTTATCATCTTGAAATGATCAATTTTAAATGATCAATCCTGAAATCGTAGTTTGTGAATCTAATAATTTCTCTGATCAATCAAGTGTTAAAAAACTGCAGTCTTACACATCTCTAATTCTCAAAATGCCTCTGTCTTTTCTCTCCTGCAGCCACAATGAGCGAAAGGTGACCTGCAAGCATCCCGTCAGCGGCGTCCCATCACAAGACAACTGCATCTTTGTGGTCAACGAACAGTGAGTCATTTCTTCTTTCTGCAGCTCTGAGTCACAAACCCAGCGCTTTGTCTCCGATTTACACACAAATGACATTCATCTGCTGATGTACTTCTGTTATATCAGCCCAGCGTTCGCTTTCCCTGCTGTATTGAATGCTGGTTAATAGGGAATATATAAAGACTACAATGAAGTAATTAGTAGTGCATTCATGATCTAGACAAATGAGGCTATTCTTTTTAAAAAGCTTGTTAAAAGCTGTCATTATTGTCATTTAGCCTGACCATTGTATCTGTTGAACAAATTCCAGCAAAAATTGTTTAAATAATTTTTGTGCATAGTTTTTTTCTGTGTATTTATCATCCTAAAATCATCACAAAAAGCAGAAATTAATAATAATAATAATAATAATAATAATAATAATAGTAATTGTTGTTGTTATACATAGTTTTTATCTATTTATTTATTTACTTAATTTTCTGTATTAATCTTTATCAATTTTTTCATCCTAAAAGCATCCTGAAAAAAACGAAAAATAATAATATTGTAATATTATTTTGAGAATAATATTTGTTGTTGTTTTTATTATCATTTAAAAAAACAAAACAATTATTATTATTATTATTATTATATTATTATTATTATTATTATAATACATCGATATTTAATATGTATGTATTTACTTAGTTTGCATTATTATTATTATTATTATTATATTATTATTATTATATTATTATACATAGATTTTTAATATGTATGTATTTACTTAGTTTGCTTTATTATTATTATTATTATATATTATTATTATTATTATTATATTATTATTATACATAGATTTTAATATGTATGTATTTACTTAGTTTGCTTTATTATTATTATTATTATTATTATTATATTATTATTATACATAGATTTTTAATATGTATGTATTTACTTAGTTTGCATTATTATTTATTATATTATTATACATAGATTTTTAATATGTATGTGTTTACTTAGTTTGCTTATTATTTATTATTATTATTATTATATTATTATTATTATTATTATATTATATACATAGATTTTTAATATGTATGTGTTTACTTAGTTTGCTTTATTATTATTATTATTATTATTATTATTATTATTATTATTATTATTATTATTATATTTATTATTATACATAGATTTTTAATATGTATGTATTTACTTAGTTTGCTTTATTATTATTATTATTATTATTATTATTATTATTATTATTATTATATTATTATTATACATAGATTTTTAATATGTATGTGTTTACTTAGTTTGCTTTATTATTATTATTATTATTATTATATTATTATTATATATTATTATTATATTATTATTATACATAGATTTTTAATATGTATGTATTTACTTAGTTTGCTTTATTATTATTATTATTATTATTATTATTATTATTATTATTTAATAACTCCTTTTTCATCTTTAAAGCATCCCAAAGTAGCTAAAAAAATAATAATAAATAAAAAAAAGTAAAATAAGTTATATTTGTATGTAAATGCTACTATTTAGCTAGTTACTAACAAACGAACTCATTCAATTAATTTATTCATTCATTAGTTTATTTATTTTTTATCTTTATTTATTTATTTATTTTATATTTATTGGCTTAAAGTAGATGTGATTTCATTTAGATTTTGGATGTTAAGTACTGGATGAAAGGATGAATATATATATATATTATATATATAATTATATATATATATTATATATTATATATAGTATGTAATATAAATAAATGACACACACATAAATAAAAAACAATGATAATAAATAAATAACTGTAATGTGCATTACTATTCTCGACCCGTCTGCTAATGGATGCAAGTGTTACTATTTGTGCGAGAGCGTTTTAAACAAGTGAGCCACTAAATAGTCAACACACCCCCACATTTTCACACAAAGCCACCAGCAATTAACAGGCCGGTGCTGATTATGGCAGAGCTGAGAGGCCGATGGTGTGCAGATTCTCATGGGCTGCTGTTGACATGGCTTTAGTCTTTACAGTTCAGCTCTCTGGATAATAATGTTCAGGCCGATGCTGTCAGACTCCAGATCTCCAGTCTTCATCTCTGCTCTCTGTTCTCCTGCGTCCTCTAGCAAAGTCAACATCTTCCCTCCGCTGCCGTTTATCCAGGCAGGTTTAATCTCCGACCAAACAGATAAACTTCTGCAAAGAAGCGTCTGTGCTGCAGATATTTGCATCTGGTGAAGACTTGAGGGTTTGTTCGCTATTGTGTTGTTTCAAACGTGTTTGACGTTCTTCTGCCAAGCAGTTTACTGCTCATTTTCCATTTAAAACTACATTTTCGACCTTCGTAGATGAGAAAAATAATGTACTGTGAAAGTTGTACATGTAAACTGTATATGCCAGGCAGTATTTTTAATCTATGTAAAACATGTATTAGTTAAAGGGGACCTATTATGCAAAAAACACTTTTATAAGGAGTTTTAAACACAGTTGTGTGGCAACATACTATAAGTATAACCAGCTTCTAATGGTAAAAATGCCTTAATTTAATACACACTTGATAGAAACAGTCTGCAGAAACACTTTGATTGACATTCTCCCTTTGTACGCATCATTCTAGGGGGAAAACCCCGCCCACTAGTGACCATCTCTCCCTCATTAGCATAATACGTTAGTCTTGTTTTTGAATCTGCCACTATGCTGTCACACAGGCATTTGTAGCTCCGCCCTCTTTTAAAAAGAGCACAATCTCAATTGAATTTAAAGCATCAGTCACCAAAATGCCACAATTAGGATCAAAGCCTAAAAGTGGCAGTTTCAAGGGGTTATAAAACATGATCTGTGTGGTATTTTGTGCTGAAACTTCACATACACGCTAGGGACATCAGAGACTTATTTTACAGCTTGTAAAAAGGGGCATGATAGGTCAATCAGAAGATATTATGTACAATATATGTGCGTCATTATAAATGTCTAATGTTACCATAAATGTATAACTACTACATATATCAACCAGGCAATTAAGAATATAATAAACCATGATATTTGTAATGCTGCCTTTCATTGCCAATCGATGCCGGACATGATGCAGGACACATGAAATATTTACTAATAAATATCTATGTAAACAATTGTACTATATAAATGTATATATCATGGTTTCATATCCAAATATGCCAAGAACAGCATGCAGATTTGAAACTGCTTAATTGGGGATGAGTTGATGATGACAGGACTTTCATCTTCAGATAAATTATTCCTCAGTTTCCTGAATCTATTCTTGTTTTGAGTGTTTTTTCAGTTACAAAGGTGAACAGGTAGTGCTGCAGAAACGAGAGCGATGTTAGAGTCGGTTTCAGCTTCACGTTTGCTTTGCTGCTGATTTTGTGGTTCTTTTTTCCCTCTACATGTTTCAATTATCACCTCCATCTTGCTTTTTCTGTTAAGTCGATGTTAATGAGATTTACACTTATTTTTACTCCGTGTGGTGTTTGACGATGTGAGAGACTCGCACTCAAAGGTGTGGATGCGTTTGTGAAATCTCAACACGATGTGAAGCTCACGCAGCTCTTATATCTCACATCATCAGCTCTGTGTTTACTTCAGGACACTGCAGAGCTCAACACCACTGGTTTCAGTGATTGGTTTGTTGGCAGCACCTGGATTTAAAGAGAAATCTTTCCATGTCTCCAGAGCATAAAAAACAGTGTGCACCACCATCTGCTTTTTAGCTGTATATTTCCAGTCGAATCGGGTTAGTGTGGTCAAGTTGTTCAACTAGCTTACCAGTTTAATCAGTTTAGCTTCCGTAGTCAACCTAGGTCTCAACCCATTGGTCATATAAAACCAAGTTAATGCAATTTGAATGGTTTTCAACCCGTTTAGCCACTCAGGTCAGCTTTGACCCAATCAATTGATTATATAAAACCCAGTTTCTGCCATTAGAAATTGGTTTTAGTTGGATTTTACAGGCATTGTAGCTGAAAGTTAAAGTCAAGTTGGTCAGGTAGTTTACCAGTTCAACCAACCAGCTAAACCTTGATTCCACCTGTTGGCTATATAAAACCCAGTGTGTGCAATTAGAAGCTGGTTTTAGTTGGACTATGCAGGCATGTCAGCTCATGGTGGTGAAGTTTAGTCTGCTAGTTTACCTGGGTCAACCTTGACCCAATCAATTTGTCATACAAAACCCAGTTTCTGCCATTAGAAATTGGATTTAGTTGGATTCTGCTGGCATGTCAGCTCAAAGTCATATTCAAGTTGGTCAGCTAGTTTACCAGTTCAACCAACCAGGTGAACATTGATTCCCCCCCCCCCCCCGTTTGCCATATAGAACCCTGTGTATGCAATTAGAAACTGGTTTTAGTTGGATATTACAGGCATGTCAGCTCAAGGAGGTGAAGTTAGTCAAACTAGTTTCTCAGTTTTAAACAGTTTTAGCCACTCAGGTCAACTTTGACCTAACCAATTGGTCATATAAAATCCAGTTTCTGCTTTTAGAAATTTGATTTAGTTGGGTTTTGCATGTAAGTGCAAAGTCAAGTTGGTCAGCTAGTTTACCAGTTCAACCAACCAGGTAAACATTGACCCCCCTTCCCCCCTCTTGGCCATATAGAGCCCTGTGTATGCAATTAGAGACTAGTTTTAGTTGGATTTTATGGGCATGTCAGCTCAAGGACGTGAAGTTTGTCAGCAAGTTTACCAGTTCAGTCAGCTTCCCAGGTAAACCTTGACTCAAACAATTGATCATATAAACCCAGTTTCTGCAATTAGAAATTGGTTTTAGTTAGATTTTACAGTCAAATTCAAGTTGGTCAGGTAGTTTACCAGTTCAACCAGTTTAGATTTTCAGGTAAATCCTAATACCACCCACTTGTAACCTAGAAACCATATAAAACCAACCTCTGCAATTAGAAGCTAGTTTTTACTGGATTTTAGTTTGATCTTCTAGTCCTATGTAGCTTACGTAATCAGATCTATGTTGATGCCACCAACTTGAAACCTAAAAGCTATAATTAATCAGTTTGAACAATAAAAAACTGAGGTTAGCTGTATTTTCTAGTCATATCAGGTCAAGTAGTTGGTCAAGCAGATAACCAGTATTGCTAAAATACAACTTCTTTACATTAGGTTTTGGCCTTCATTTCTGTATCATGAAATAAGCTTTAGATGTATATCTTCACACCAATGCTCTTGTCATGAAGCTGTAGATTCCTTCCATGTTTCGGATTGCATTTTGTTTTAAGGTCATTGATTTGTCTTAATTAGCTGGACAAATGTTTTATATTGTCGACAGTAAGCCAGTTACCTAGACCGTTTCACCACCACATTTCTTCACAAAATCCATTCTAACGTACATATTTATTTGCCAGTATTGCATTCCCTAAAGACATTGACTCAGCTGAGGCTGCTGCGGTGCTTCTATTTCGACTACTGGTCATAAGATTTCATGCAGCCCTTGTTATGTAACCATTTTTGCTTCATAGTGACAACACGTCTGTGGCGTTTGGCCTGAAGTGCCCTCGTTTCTCATCGTCACAGTGGAAGCTCATTAATTTGCATGGTCATTTTTTCACCCTCTTCAATATTTTCTAAATTTTCTGCCACTCTTTTGATGTATGAGGCTGGTGTGTGCCGTAATAGTGCCGACAGAGTGTCAGACGCCCTCGATTACTGAAACAGTTAACAGAGCAATCGTATCTGGTTGTTTTTTCCAAATACTTTTGGGATATAAACTCTCCTGTTAAACTTGTTTTGCACTATTAAACCCTCCCTCAAATATCTGCATGTGTGGGGTCTTCAGGATGTTGGCGACAACATAATAAATGGTTAGTCTATCTGAAGGTTGGTGGATGACAGATTGAGTTGCCCTTCAGCAATGTCAGAGCTGCCAGAATTCAAGCCCATGAGGTGGCGGCGAGTTTTAGAGGAAAACAGTACAAGAACTGTAGGGGTCTGTGTAATTAAACAGAAAATAATAAAAGGTTTTTGCTGATCAGCTATCAAGAGTCTTAAGGCTAGTAATTCTACTCTGTAGTTTATTCCACAACACTTTTGCTTCTTTTGCTTTTTACCATTGTTCTTGTTTGTTTTCCAACATTTTCCTGCTGGAAAATCCAAGTCCTATCAGTTCAAGGTGGTCTGTTAACTTGCTTAACCAGGTCAGTTTAGAACCCAACAGCTTGATGACCATATAAAACCAACATTTATCATCAGAAAATGCTTTTAACTGAGTTTTTAGCCACAAAAGCTCAGTTTAGTCAACTTGTTTACCAATTTAACAAGTTTAGCTACCATTGTCCACCATTAGAAGTTTTTAGCTGGACTTTGTAGTCACATCAGCTTGAGGTGGTCAATGTGTTTACCATTTAAACCACTTGAGCTTAAACCATGTGTCTACCACAAACTGGTTCTAGCGGTTTCTATTTTCCAGTCAAAGCTCATGGTGGTTTACATAGTCAAGTAGCTTAGCACACCGAGTCAACCATGAACATGTAGAAAGCATTTAAAACTAGTATAATTTTTAGGATCTGATCTAAAATTGATTGGTCAAGGTCATCAGTTCAACTACCTTGAAACCTAGATACAGTATAAAACCAAAGCCAACCATAAGAAACTGGACTTAGCTTGATTTTCCAGCTCAAGTTGGTCAGCTAGTTTACCCAATTCAACCAATTTAACTTTGTAATGAAATCAGCTTGATGTTGCTAACCCTTTAAATCAGTGTAACTTTCCAGGTCAACCTTGAAACTTTAAATCTGAGGGGAAAAACTGTGCTACTATTTTTTCAGTCATATAGGATTATGGTGGTAAAGTAGTTTAGGACACCGGGTTAACCTTGACCCCGCCAGCTTAATGACCTAGAAATCGTATAAAACTAGCATGAGCCTTTAGAAACTGGTCTCAAAGTGGTCAACTTGGCCAACTAGTTCAGTTCATCCAATTTAGCTACCCATGCCACCATCTTGAAACCTAGATTCAATATAAAACCAGTCTATCATCAGAAACTAGTTTATCTGAATTTTCAAAGTTCAAGGTGGTCAATTTGGTCACCTAGTTTACTAGTTCAGTTAGCTTAGCTACCCAGATCAACCTTGATGCTACCGCCTTAACCTGAAAACAACATAAAACCATCAGAAACTGGTTTCATCTGGATTTTCCACCAGGGTCTGTCATTAATCTTCCTCATTTGACGGTTTCATTGAGTTTCTGGTGAATGTGTGTCATAACTATAATTTGCTTCTGAGTTTTTTCAAAGCCCAAATGACTATGTATTCAGTTCATTTTCTTTCCTTTTTTCTAGCCTGAATTGTGGGAATCTTATCCATCCTGTTTTAAGCAGGTAATGCTTTGCAGGCAGCCCTTTTTATTTCAGTCATCTCTTCTCTTAAACCTCATCCGGAGCCATCCATTCATCTCTGGTTGTTTTGCCATTCTGTCTCATTAATCCTGCTCAAACACTAACCCAAGGCGCTATTTGAACTGGATTGCCTGCTATCCTGCTATGCATCGCTAATGTGGAGATATGCAAGATTTATGTGTGCCGTCCGATTTGTCTTACCCACGTTGAATATGTAACACGAATCTCCTTGTGCTGAAGTCGCAGCGGGAGACGGACGTTCGTTCTCAGTCAGAAAATGAATTATGTTTCCTCAGCTGATTCTGCAGGAGTCCTGTAATCCCACGCTTCGTGACGAGACGGAGCACTTTGAGTCTGTAAACAGTCCCGTCAAGCTCTGGATGGAGATGAAACACTTATTCGTCACGAGTCACTGCTTAACATACATGCCATGGGGTCTTGACGTACACGCGCCCCCGGTGGCCTTCTGTAAAACCCAGAGCGATGCTTTTCTGTTCAATATGTGAAGTGCATTTGACAGTTAAATGTTGCTTTTTTTATGGCTTGCCGTCAAAACAAATCACACCATTGGAGATACCCCTAAAAGCAACACATCAAGCACTTAACTGGGACAATAAGAGAAAAATGTTGTTCTGAAGCTGTCAGGATGGTGAAAATACAGCTGAACGTGTCCCCGCGGCCCGCTTTCCTCATTCTGGCATTGATTTCCAGACCTGAGATGCCCAAAATAAGACCCTGAATGCTGCTTTACCTGTGTCTTTTTTTAGGTAACATCTGGGATACAAAGTAGGGCAACAACTGAGGCCTTCGGAGCAGGCTTATTATTGTTAAATGAAACTACAACGGTTTAAAATAATGGAAATAAATGTCTAACAATAGGATTCCAGCTGATTTCCAGGGCAACAGTTCTCGTTCATTTAGTTCATTTACCAAAAATGACTTGAACTAAATTATTTTTTAATGCTAAAAACTATTAAAATGACAAAAATCAACAAAACTGAAATCATAAAAACAAAACATGAAATGTAATTTTAAAATATTGTAGAAATTTAATAAAAGGATAACCATCTACATTTTCCAAAGATCCCGATATTGTCATATATACACACTACCTGACAAAAGTCTTGTCGTTTTAAGTTTCAAGAGCAACATATAATAACTTGACTTCTAGTTGATCATTTGGTATAAGAAGTGGCTAATAGGAAAGGTAAAGGCCTCTAGATTACACTTATTTTACCAAAATAAAATATGATCATGCCTTGATTTTGAATGATTTCATTAGGACAGTAAGGTCTGACTTTGCTCAGACAAAAGTCTTGTCACTGAACAGAAATAATGTCCAGTATAGAATATGTGGTCATGCTGCAGTGGAAACAGAATGAATATTGTGTCTGACTCCATCATGAGCTTGGAGGACTGCATCCATACATCTCTGCAATGACTCAAATCACTGATTAATAAAGTCATCTGGAATGGCAAAGAAAGCTTTCTTGCAGGACTCCCAGAGTTCATCAAGAGTCTTTAGATTAATCTTCAGTGCCTCCTCCATCATCTCCCCCTAGACATTCTCAATAATGTTCAAACTGGTGACTGGGCTGTCCAATCCTGGAGCACCTTGACCTTCTTTGCTTTCAGGAACTTAGATGTGGAGGCTGAAGCATGAGAAGGAGCGCTATCCTGCTGAAGAATTTGCCCTCTCCTGTGGTTTGTAATGTAATGGGCTGCACAAATGTCTTGATACCTTGGGCTGTTGATGCTGCCATCCACACAGATCTCTCACATGCCCCATACTGAATGTAACCCCAAACCATGATTTTTCCTCAACCAAGTTGAACGACGTTGTATAGTCATTTTTCCTCTAATTATTTTGTCCCAATCAATAAAATCAGACCACACCCACTTTTTTTCCTCGTTAAATCTCTTGTTTCACTTAGAAATGCAACAGCAGCAGTTCTTGATGACTTTTTTATGTCTGGAAAAACTAGGACCGAGTATTATAAGACACAATATGAACCAGTTTTGAGATATTTTCCCTATGCTCTTCAAGGTTGACATGTTTAACCTTCTCAATTGACGCTGCCTCCGATGAAAAGAAGGATGAGTTAAAGGGCTAGAGAGAGAATTGGTGACAGACAGAGTGTTTTAAAGGCTAGCATGACTCATGCGTTTTAGCGGATGACCTCCAGTTGGTGCCCAACCAACCCACAAACCCATCTGAACGCCAATTATCTCTGGATTGAGCGCGGTTTAGCTGGGCTAATTTCACACTTGCTGCCACTCTTCCCTTGAAGACGCCGTCAGATGTCAGCTGAATGATGGCCGCCAGCGAGGCTACGCTAAAGCTCATTATTTCAGAAGGGATTAATTAATGAAGGCTAATAGCCGTGTTGAATGCTCAATTTAATTTGAGATTGCCGGCCTGGAAGGTCGTACTTGGATCTGTGCACCAGGCTGACCCTATAATGTCTTGAATATTTTTGTCTCTTTATGTGTGTGCATGACTGCTGACTGTTCACCGTCTCACAATGTGCCTCTTTGTGTTTGTTCCCAATGCAAAATCAGATGCTTGTGTCAAAAGACAAGCACTCGTGGAAGGGATCTGCGGTAAAGAAAAAATTGAGCCAAATAGTTCTGTTGAGGAGAATGTTCTGGTCCCAATGAATGTAACTTTTACGTTTTAAGAAGAAGATTAAGACATCAAAAATGTCTGACTCTATCCATCTGGGATTATTTGACTCAGTGAGTCATTATGTGACGATTCAGTCTGACCAGATACTTTGAGTCAGTTTACCAAAAAGTTGCTCTGAGTGACCAACTGAATCAAATAGTTATTAATGATTGATAAGTAAAGATTTGGAGTCATTTGAATCTTTGAATCAGAAATCTCAGACTTGCTCCAATCGGATACTTTAAATCAGTGAGTCATGAACTAGAGATTCAAACTGATTCAGTGAGTTGTTTACCGGAGAGTTGCTATGACTGCATCAATTAAATCAGTGAAATATTAACTAGAGACTCACTCTGACCAAATAATTTGAATCAGTGAATCATTAATTAAAGACTTGCTCTGACTTGATACTTTGAATCAGCAAGTCATGAACTGGAGATTTAAACTGATTCAGTGAGTTGTTTACTGAAGAGTTGCTCTGAGTGTAACTTTTAGGTTTTAAAAATAAGATTAAGGCATCGACATTGTCTGACTCTGGCCATCTTGGATTATTTGTCTCAGTGAGTCATTATGTGAAGATTTGGTCTGACTAGATATTTTGAATCAGTGAATTTTTTACCTGGAAACTTGCTCTGGCTAAATCATTTGAGTCCTTAACTGAAGAATCGCTCTGACAGAATCATTTGAATTGATGAGTGGTTAAGTGGAGATTCACTCCAATGGATTAATTCGAATCAGTGAGTCATTAACTGGATATTCACACTGGATATTTAGTGAGTTGTTTACCGAAGAGTTGCTATGACCTGATCGATTGAATCAGTGTAATGTAACTAGAGACTCGCTCAGATCAGGTCTTTAAGTGAAGATTTCTTCCAAATGAATCATTTAAATCATTGAACCATTGAATCATTAATAGCAGACTTGCTCTGACAAGATACTTTGAATCAGTGAGTCATGAATTGGACATTTAAACTGATTCAGTAAGTTGTTTACTGAAGAGTTGCTTTGACTGAATCAGTTGAATTAATGAGTTATTAATTAGAAACTTGCTCTGGCCAAATCATTTGGATCAGTCAGTCTTTATGTGTAGATTCTCTCTAATTGAATCGTTTGAATCAGTTAATCACTAGCAGGGACTTGCTCTGAACATATAGTTTGAATCAGTGAGTCATGAACAGTGATTCAGTGAGATTTTTTACTGAAGAGCTGCTTTGGCTGGATCAATTGAATCAATTAATAAACTAGAAACTTGCTTTGTCCAAATCAATTGTACCAGTGAGTCATTTGTAGATTCTCTCCTATCGAATCAATGAGTTAACTAGAGACTCACTTAGACTGAACAAATGAATCTTTAATTGCAATTTGTAAAACAAAGAATTGAAGATATACACTATTGTAATGACACAGCTTTGAATATATAAATATTTAGATTGAGCATCCCTTTAAATGCATGATTAATATTGATGCAAATAAAATGCTCCATGCTAACATGGAGTGTTTTGTGAACCAGAGATTGTTTTCTTCATCAAACTGACCCAGAAGGCAGACAGCTTTATTTTTTACCCTGGTGTTCGCTCTTCTCCCTTTGCTCCAGATAGCAGTAGTGTCCCCAGACGTCGTCGCTCTACCGTATCGCAGAAATATAGGCCAACCCTACGGGACAATGCCTTCAGTTCAGCATGGGGATTTCAGCCTTTATGGATGCATTTATCTAGCTTTCTCTTCACTTACGTTAAATAAGGCTGACGTGACTCCCAAGTTTACAGCCTGTATTTTTTTGAGTTGCTCCTTTAGCTTGACTGGAACATACGCTGCAAAAACCTGCAAACACCTACTTACATTTTTTGTCATGTCTCAAGGCCAAATATCTGCAACCTCTTAAATCAAGAAACATTTTCTAGACCAGTCTTGTTTCCAGAAATAGTCCAAATTAAGTGAGTTTTAATTAAAACGAGCAAAATAATAAAATGGGGTCAGCTATAACATTATTTTGCTTACCCCAATGACAGATTATTTTGATTGATGTAAAGAATAACTCCTTCATTACTTGTCTTAAAAATTCTTCTTAATTAAACCCTTGTATGCTGTTTAGGATGTTTTCATCCACTCTGGGGTGATTTTTGAGTCTTAATTTGGCCACAACTTTCTCTCTGTTTCAGCAAATGGAATGATTTTTGGCACCAAATCTTATTTCGACACATATTTTGGGAAAATGTTTAAAAACTCAACAATAAATACACTCTGGGCAAATTGACTACCCTTTCGTTGTGTTAGGGGCTGTTTTTGCCCCATTGACTTCCATTATAACCACATTTTTTCATTGCAAAGCCATTTAATCATTCAATTTTGATTGTTGCTGGTTTTTCTTGTTGCGAAGAAGTAAAATTTGTCATTTTTACTGTTGATCATCAATTGCAGTGAAAAAAATCTTAGTTTTCTTGCTTTTATATGGAGTAATATGGATTACAGTGTGTGTGTATGTGTCTGTGAGAAAGAGGCCTTTGCACAATTACTGTTATATATCTGAGTATATCAAAATGGTCGTGTCCAACTGAGTCTGGTTTCTCTCAAGGTTTTTTTTCTTCACTTTCGCCATTTAGTGAAGTTTTTTCCCTCTCCGCTGTGGCCACTGGCTTGCATGGTTCGGGATCTATAGAGCTGCGCATCGTTGGATTTGCTCTTCAGTGTTTGGACTCTCAGTAGTGATTATTAAACCACACTGAACTGAGCTAAACTGAACTGAACTTAAACACTACAAACTGAACTACACTGTTCCTATTTACTGTGACCTTTTATGTGAAGCTGCTTTGACACAATCTACATTGTATAAGCGCTATACAAATAAAGGTGAATTGAATTGAAAAAAATAAGCAGTTCAGCACTCAGAACATAGTAAACATAGTATGTATATTTATGCACACACACTATAATCTGCAGTTATACTCCATAAGAAAGTCAGAAACTTTTTTGCACAGGCCTTTCTTAAGAGTTAAGGCTGCCAACTGATGGGTTAATACTGCCAACTTATGATCAACAGTAAAACGTCAAATATTACCTCTTCCCAACAGGGAAAACCACCAACAATCAAAAACACATAATCATATAGTGTCAAGGCTTTGCAATCAAAAATGTCATTCTAATGGAAGTCAATGGGGCAAAAACAACCCCCAACATAACGAAAGGGTAGTCAATTTGCATGTATTGTTGAACCTTTGAAACTTTTCCAATGCATTTTCACAAAATGTGTGTCAAAATAAGATTTGACGCCAAAATCATTCCGTTTTATTTGAGCATGGGTTAAGATTATTAAGATATTTGGCTTAGAAACGAGACATACTTTAAGTAAAAAACTCATTTATTGCAGTGTAAAGTGTGTATGTGTTTTAGCGTGTTGGAGTCCATCAGTGGAGTAATTGCTGTGATGCATGAGGTCTGTTTCCTCTATTCCTCTCTTTTACTCCTTCTGTCTTCATGCTTATTAAAACACAGCAGACACCCTGAGAAACTCTGCAATGTTCCTCGATTAATCTGCACAGCAATCTCTCGGCCTTCACTGAGATCTTCTGCTTATTTTCAGACAGATACGTGCTTTTTGTCTTTTGTGAGCAGGTAAACATGAATTGGTGAATGCGTTTATGCGTTTATGCGTTTATGCGTTTATGCGTTTAGTGTTGTGATGGACTCTTTAATGAGACTGTCATTGTGTTCAAATCATTTATTTTTGTTATAGTGTCTTGAATTCAATCATGCAAGATGACTTTGCATCCTGCAAATAAGTGTTTAATTCCTTTACACATTCATTAAAGCATGCAACTATTTCTTATATACAGTATGTATACATTGTAAATAAAGCTGCACCATATTGGACAAATCTGGCATTGCGATATTTAATTTTTGTGCAGTATATATTACGATATAAATACAAATGAACCAGACTGATTTAATATTTGAAAAGAATTCCTTTATTTAGGATGATTCTAGAGGGGATTGAATCCTTTGCATTTAAAAAAACACCAAATTTCAAGCATTGATAAATACGCCAGAGCAAATAAAGCAGCCAGTGCTTTACAGTCCTAATAGTATACAGGCACAGAAATTGTAAAGGAAAATGTATAATAACACTATTGTCTTCATCATATTAATAATTAAATAAAATGAACATTTAATAACTATAATAGCAGCTCAACATTGCACATTCTGCATGTGACTATTGCAAATGCGCACATTGTGATATCGATGCTGAAACGATATACAGTGATCAGCATATATGAATACACTCCATTTTGAATATGAATATTTTTATGCATTTCTCAGTGAATATGGGTCAAATATATTGTTGCATTTGAACAAAACTGATTTATTAAACCGATATATTTATTAAAATCATATTTTAGTCACAGAACAGCTTTAGAAATGGAAAGATAATACATTTAAATTCATGCAAAATATTGCAAAAAATTGTATGTATTTTTTGTTTCTCTTGATTTTTGCTATTTATAAAATTTTATTTAATATTTTTCCCTAACATATAAATTTGTGCTACTAATTTTTTAAGTTATTTAAGTTATTATGTTAGATTAGCTCCTGATTTGGCTTCAGTAATAACTAAGCTAATGTATATGCACAAATATAATATTGTAAAGCATCCTGATAATATGAATAGAAATGAGAGATTTGTGGGTGGTGTACTCATATATGCAGAGCACTGTATTGTGCAGCCCTAAATTTAAATATAAAATATATTGTAATTTGAGATTTTTAGCTTAAATTACACAAATATTAGAAATGTAATAATTGAATATGTTATATTTAGTATTAATCATGCATTTAACATAAGCTAAATTAATACTAAATGGAACATTGATTTGTTCATTTTTAATATTAGTAGTGAAACACTATTTACAATATAAATTTGTATCTTATTAAATGTAAACTTATTTAATCAATTATGTGAATGGCGTAAATGAAATTAGTATAACACATGGATGATATCTATCTTTTCATATTGTTTGTATTTAATTTTTTTAAATGCCAATTTATTTGAGATTTTTAGCTTATATGACACTAGATTTAGCTTGTATGACACAATTTTTAGTATTAATTATGTATTTAACATGGCTAAATAAAATCTAAATAATACTAAAATACAATATTAAATAAAAGAAATGAATGAATGTGTTTTAATCATTTACTTCTCATGCACAAAACGAAATCTCTTTCATTGTATTTCACTTTCCTGTAAAAGCAATTAAAGAACTGATCGCCTGTGATAATGGATGAGATATAATGCATGAATAAGACTCATTC
Source organism: Danio aesculapii (assembly GCF_903798145.1). Classification (NCBI taxonomy): domain Eukaryota; kingdom Metazoa; phylum Chordata; class Actinopteri; order Cypriniformes; family Danionidae; genus Danio; species Danio aesculapii. The sequence continues at coordinate 56,703,872 of NC_079438.1, forward strand.
CTGTCTTAATCTTCCAGACCAGCGACCAAAGCACCAGAGGCGGAGAAGAAGGAGCGTCCCACCAGCACCATGAGCGAAGCCTCAAACTACACCGGCGGCTCTGACTACACCACACATCCCAGCAGCCCCACAACCAGAGTGAGTCTCCGCTAACTAACCTGGGATGCCTTTCCTGTCATACTAACTACCAAATGTTGTAGCTTATATCTCATATACAGTACAGATACATTTAAATAGGCTACTGTAAATGAAAACCATTGAACTAACAAGATAACCAACTAAATCACCAACCATGGCCTAGTTCCAGCTGGACACACCGCGCTGTCCCATCATGCATCAGTGGCACGTTATGCAATTATTGCCCTCGTTAGTGCACATTTGCTTGATTTTCATTGCTCTGTGGTGGTAAGGTTATGTAAAGAAGCAGAAATGCAGGCAACTAGTTAGATTTCCATTTTTATATGTGCTTTCAGTAAATCCTGGTGTTTCCTTCTTGCATTTTTAATGTAAAATATGCAAAATATGCCTCATTATTCAAGGCTTTGGAAAGACTAGTCAGCTCGTCGTCCTGAAAGTGTCTTTTTGCACTTCTGTAGTCTTTTTTATAACAGCCAAATATAATCAACAATTCATGAATGGCTTTGGCTGACACTGCCGCTGTTTCTCAAATAAATAAGTGAATGAATATGCATGCAATACAATATTTTCATGACAGTTTAGCACCTTCAGACATTCATTGTCTTTATCATAGTGCAAGAAAAATGGCAAGTTATATATATATATATATATATATATATATATATATATATATATATATATATATATATATACTTTTTCAGATTATTTTTTTACATTTTATTATTTAATTAGAATTTTTTTATTCAAATTGTTATAAATTTTTATACAATTTTTATTTTATTATTTTGTCTTCAGACATTTATTGTTGTTATCATAGTGCAAATAAGATAAAAGTTACATTTTTTTTTTTTCAGATATCCAGTTTTGATATTTTTTTACATTTAATTATTTAATTTTAAAGTGTTTTTTATTTAAAATAGTTACAAATTTTTATACATTTTTATACAAATGTACTTGTTTTATTTAATTTCGTTATCAAGTTCAAGTACATTTATTTATAAAGCACATTTTTAAACAGCCACTAGACTGACCAAAGTGCTGTATATAAGACAAAGTAAAATAAAGAGACAGATAAAAAAACATAGAGATAAGCTTTTATTTCAGTTTATTTTAATTTATTTTTAATTTAATTTTAATTTGAATTATTACTTTTTATAATTTTAATATTTTATTTTCAGACATTTATTGTCATCATTATAGTGGAAAAAAAAAAGAAAAGTTAAATATAAAAATATCTTTATTTTTTTCAGATATCCAGTTCTGATATTTTTATTCAATTTTATTATTTTATTTAAATTTTTTTACTTTAACATTTTTATGCAAATCTATTAATTTTGACTTAATAATAATAATAATAATAATAATAATAATAATAATAATAATAGATATACATTTCAGATATTTTTATTTAATTTTGTATATTATATAATTCATTAAATGTAATCATTCTGTAATCAAATTTATTATTATAATTTAGTTTTGAATTACAGTGTAATCATGTGCATTATAATATTTTATGTTTTTTATTTAGTGTATTTTATGAGCATCAGAAAAGCTCTCCTGTTGTTCTCTGTGTGTTGAGCATCTTTTGAACTGCTGTTGATTCATAATGCATGCGTCTTCTGAGCTCTACTAAACGACTTCACTAGTAAGCTGTAATTATTTACAACTCAATGGCTGAATAATGCATACAGATGAGCTTAAATCCCTCACAAGTGTCATTTCTCAAAATAATAACATGCTCTCTGTGTGTTTGCAGCCGTCCCGGTCCTCGAAGAAAGTGCACAACTTTGGGAAAAGGTCCAACTCCATCAAGAGGAACCCCAATGCACCGGTGGTCAAAAACGGCTGGCTTCACAAGCAGGTACAAGACTCTGGCACTCTTTCATAGCATGAACACACTTTGGTAGAAAAAAAACGTTTAAAATTACATTATAAAATGATCGTATTTACAATAATCATCAATTATGTCTGATGCATTTGATCTAAATTAATGTATTTTTTTAAATGCATTTAAATATTTAACATTTTTAAATATTTTTAAATGTTTTTTTAGTTTTATTTTAGAATTTATTATAATGTATATTATAAAACACAACTGACTTTTTAGCAAACTTTAATTTTACGTTAAATTTGTGTTGCATTTATTATTTATTAATTAGTCAAGCAAATGTACAGCTATATTCTCATTACCATAATGCCAATAAAACCAAAATACAAAAAAAATGTAATCAGTATTCCTATATAGATCCTAAATATTTTATAATTCATTATAATATAACTGTAAATACAATTATTGATATAGCTTAATCATTAATAAAATTAAATTAACAAATTAAATAAATTTCACCAATCATTCCATTGATATGCATGTTATTGATTGTTTTTATTATTCCATTCATTCGTTTATTTATTTATTTAATTATTTATTAAATGTGCATGTATTTCTATTGGGTATTTCTAATGTATTTCTAATTTCTAATGATTATGATAATGATATGCATTTCCATTGTGCCTTTACGCTTATTTACTTAAACATTTACCATGATTATACCACATTGTATGTCCATCAAAGTGCATGCTGACGTAAAAGTTACAGTGGCTACTGATAGTCATTTCCACAGATCTGACAGCACTTTAAAGCTTACCCATCAGAAGTCTCATGCGGGCTTCATCCGTGTGTGTTTTTATGCAGCACATGCACAACTCCACATTGATGCTTTTGCCTCATATTTATCACAACAGCTTGCCTTTTTGCATTAAATACATAAAGCCAGCGGCAATATCAGTAACATCTATGTGTGTGTGTGTGTGTGTGTGTGTGTGTGTGTGTGTGTGTGTGTGTGTGTGTGTGTGTGTGTGTGTGTGTGTGTGTGTGTGTGTGTGTGTGTGTGTGTGTGTATGCGTGTTGTGCACAGGTGTGTGTGTGTTTAGCTATACTTGTGAGGGTCAGTTGTCCTCCCTTTTATAGTGAAAAACAGCTGGCAACCCACTAGTGTTAACATTTTACTGGCTCTCACTAATTAAAAATGCTTTAAAAATTGTCCACAATGTGTTTCGTTTTAGTATCTGATGCTTGGCATATTAGGGTTGAGGTTAGGACTAGGGGTAGGCCACAGAAAATACCATTAACCTGACAGAAAAACAATGTCAAAGCCATCGTCATTGCAAAGTCTATGCAATGTCCTCAGTAACAGGAAAAACAAAACATGTGTAACAGTGTATGTGTGTGTATAAGTGTGTGTGTTTCAGCATTCCTTTGAAACCAGTGTGCGTTTCCACCAAAACACACAGCCCTTCAGAGGTGGTCTCTTCCCTTCCATCAAAGCAGCTCCTGTGAAACCATCGTGCTTTGTTGTCTAAATTAAAATGTACATTGCACTGATTCATTTACTTGAACTGTACATACCCACAGCACATGGACATTTGTAATTTGTAATTATGTTTATCTATCTGCCACTCCTGATTATTAATAGCATCCTGTACATATATTCATTTATGCAAATCTCTGTTCATAGCTAATACAACCTGTATATAATGTTGATAGTACATCCATCTGTAAATATCACCATAGTTTTTCTATAACTGCACTTTATAACTTATACCTGTATCCTGCACTTGCTGCTGTTGCACTGCTGGTTAGACCTAAACTGCATTTCGTTGCCTTGTACTTGTACATGTGTAATGACAATAAAGTTGAATCTAATCTAATCTTACACGGCGTAAACATTAGCACAACAAACAGTAAAACACGAGGGAGGAATGTGAATATGATTCATGCCTCACATAAAACCAGTTGCCTTAGAAAAAGAGATGAGTTTGCGCTGTGGAAGAGAGCTGCAACACCACTGACAGTAGCTCAACAACAAAACAAAACCAAAACTGCTGTCTGTGGAACTTAGGGGTGTGGTATATTGAGTAGCCCCTCCCCTTTTATAAAACAGCCAATAGCATTTATTTTTTGTCATCAAACTAAAGCAACTGACAACAGCCACAGTCTTTAATAGCAACGCTGAGTCGGTTTAATTGTTTCTCCGCTTTAAAATGCAGGATTCAGTGTGTATAATTCAGTTAGGGCTTCACAATATATCCTTTCAGCATCAACATTACAATAGTCACATCACAAGATATGCAGTGTGGAGGCTGAATTATAGTTGACCAGGAGCCACTACTAAGTTTAACCAGAATAGTTTGAAAGTTTATCATTTGCTGTGTTTTATGACCTGTGATTGTGCATTTCAAGAGAGTTTAAAACATTTGCACATAAAAAATATATTGTTTAGAGAGATGTAAGAAAGATTCATTGTATTTAATTATTTATATGATTTATGCAAAAATATATATATACAGTTAAAGTCAAAATTATTAGCCCCCCTGTTTATTTTTTCTCCAATTTCTGTTTAACGGAGAGCAGATTTCTTCAACACATTTCTAATCATAATAGTTTTAATAACTCATCTCTAATAACTGATTTATTTTATCTTTGTCATGATGACAGCACATATTTAACTAGATATTTTTCAAGACACTTCTATACAGCTTAAAGTGACATTTAAAGGCTTAACTAGGTTAGTTAGGTTAACTAGGCAGGTTAGAGTAATTAGGCAAGTTACTGTATAACGATGGTTTGTTATGTAGACCAGTGTTTCCCAACCCTGTTCCTGGAGACACACCAACAGTACATATTTTGGATGTCTCCGTTATTTGACCCATTAACTTCAGGTTTTGGAGTCTCTTCTGATGTTATGATAAGATGATTCAGGTGTGTTTGATTAGGGAGAGGTTGAAAATGTGGACTGTTGGTGTGCCTTCAGGAACAGGGTTGAGAAACTCTGATGTAGACTATCAAAAAATATATAGCTTAAAGGGGCTAATAATATTGACCTTAAAATGTTATTTTAAAAATTAAAAACTGCTTTTATTCTAGCCAAAATAAAACAAATAAGACTTTCTCCAGAAGAAAAAATATTATCAGACATACTGTGAAAATTTCCTTACTCTGATAAACATAATTTGGGAAATATTAAAAGAGATAACAAAAATTCAAAGGGGGGAGAATAATTCTGACTTCACCTGTGTATATATATATATATATATATATATATATATATATATATATATATATATATATATATATATATATATATATATATATATATATATATATATATATATATATATGGTGTTCTTACGAAGATGTTTTGTCATGTTTTTAGTCCAAATATTTATATTTCTAAGTGAATGTAAGATTATAGCTGATCATTTAGCTTGTTTTGAGGAAAAACTCTCTAATTTCTCTTTATTTTTGACTTATGAAGGTGAAAACAAAACAGTATTTTTTATTTAAGAATTTGTAGATATTTGGACTACATATGAAACAAAGTGAAGTAAGAGAAACATTTTTCTTTGCATTGTGAATCTTCAATTACTGAAATTCAGTGTTTGGACTCTCAGTAGTGATTATTAAACCACACTGAACTGAGCTAAACTGAACTGAACTTAAACACTGAAAACTGAACTACACTGTTCCTATTTACTATGACCTTTTATGTGAAGCTGCTTTGACACAATCTACATTGTAAAAGCGCTATACAAATAAAGGTGAATTGAACTGAATCACCTGAAACCCATTGCCTTAAAAACGACAAGGTGATTTTACTTAAAGTAAATATAAGTATTTCAGTTTTAACTTAAAGCTGTTAAGCTCACTTATTATGCGTGTAGTTCATTTATTTAATAATTTGAAGGCAATGAGATTACACACTTGTTATTCAACTAATCACTCTTTACAGTGTACAGAGTTTTGAATGCTTATCCATTCAAAAAACAATTGAATATATTTTCTCTTAATTTAATTATTCATTCATTCACTCATTTTCCTTCAGCTTAGTCCCTTTATTCATCAGGGGTCGCCACAGCAGAATGAACCGCCAACTTATCCAGCATATGTTTTACACAGCGGATGCCCTTCCAGCTGCAACCCAGTACTGGGAAACCGGAGCACCCGGAGGAAACCCACGGCAACATGAGGAGAACATGCAAACTCAACACAGAAATGCCAACTGACCCAGCCAGGGCTCAAACCAGCGACTTTCAAGCTTATAGATAACCATACGACTAACATATTGATACAAACACCCCAAAAACCTTGAGTGCATTGTTTGGGGCAGGGCTTTCTGTAGCGCGCTGTGATTGGCTGGCTGATTTGATTGACAGTTCTTGTGCTGCTGGTGTTTTTCAGGACAGCACCGGGATGAAGATGTGGAAGAAGAGATGGTTCGTTCTGTCTGATATGTGCCTCTTCTACTACAGAGGTGAGTTCAGCATCTCTGCTTGCACTTATTCATACAAAAACACACTCGTTTTATCAGTACACTGTATATCTGATGTTCCTGATCGTGTTTGAGGATTAATGTTCAGTCGTGGGCCGTGACCAAACATTTATCTCAGAGATGTTTCTGTTCAGTATGATCAAGTGGCACATTTGCACTGTTATTTATTGGTTTTACTCTGTGTAGTTTTCAAATAATAGCACTATAAATGTTGGAAAAAAAATACTGAACGAGTTGTTATTAATGTAATGTTCTCCCGAATGACATTGCTGGTGGTTTGAATCAACTTTGTGCACAGTATCAGGATTCACAATCGAATGATTCTGAGTCTGCATAGTTATTTGATTCACTTAAGATTCAGTTCTTGATTCTTTTGAATCATTTTGCAGTGTGTGAATCAGAGAGTGAGTCAGTAGATTCAGACTGGTGTTAAAATGTATTTGAGAGTCATTGTGTATGTGATTAATTTAAAAGAAGTGGTTCATTCAAGTTTATCTGCAATAAAACGGCATCATTTTGAACAATTTTACAAAAAAGCGTTGGCAGTGCTTTGAATCAACTTTGTGCACAGTATCAGGATTTTCAAATTAAGGATTCTGAGTCTGCATAATGATTTGACTCACTTAAGAATCAGTTTATGCATCTTTTGAATCTTTGAATCTTTTTGCTCAAAGCAAGTCAGAGAGTCATTAGATTGATTCAGATGCATATATCATTTTTGATCTTTTTGATTTATTCAATGAAAATAATTTTTGCATTATCATCATAAATTTCAATAATTATGCAGCATCAACACTGAATCAACTTTAATTGCTTTGACATGGAAATGAATCTCTATTTAATGATTCGATGTGATTATTCGATTCACTTAAGTTTCCGTTCGTGTTTCTTTTTGAATAATTACATATTTCTGCAGTGAGTAAATCATTAGATTGATTCAGACTATAAAAAATTTATGTGTTCGTTATAGTGTTTTCATGATTCAATAATTATACCACATCAGCTTTGAATTAACTGTATTCTCAATAACAGGGAATTGCTTCATAATTTAATGATTCTGAGTCTACATAATAATTTGATTCATTAAGATTCAGTTAATGCTTATTTTGAATCTTTGAACATTTTTGCTGTGAGTGAATCAGTAAGTGAGTCATTAGATTGAATCAGACTGGTAACAAGTTATGTCATTTATTTGTTTTGATTTAGTAAAATTAGTGGTTCATTTAATCATATTAGAATTATAAATTTAAATAATTCTACAGCTTTAACTTTGAATCAATTTTAATCACAGGAACATGGAAATGATTCACTGTTTAATTATTCTGAGTTTACATAATTTTTTGATTCACTTGAGATTCAGTAAATGCTTATTTTGAATCTTTAAAATTTTTTTACAGTGAGTGAATCATTACATTGATTCAAACTGGTAACATTTAATTCAATATAAAGAAGTGGTTCGTTCAAGTATATTGGCATTATCATCAGAAGTTTCAATAATTTTGCAGCATCAACGTTGAATTAACTTTGATTGCAGTAACATGTAAATGAATCACTATTTAATGATCCTGAGTCTACATGATTATTCGATTCATTTCAGACGGTGAATCAGTGAGTGAGACATTAGATTGATTCATACTGTCAACAATTTATATGTCATTTGTTTTTATTTAATAAAATAAGTGGTTCATTTAATCATATTTGAATTATAAATGTAAATAATTTTACAGCATTAACGTTGAATCAATTTTAATCGCAGTAACAAGGACATTATTCATTATTTAATGATTCTGAGTCTGCATGATTATTTGATTCACTTAAGATTCAGTTCATGTTTCTTTTGAATAAATGAATATTTTTGCAGTGAGTGAATCAGTGAGTGAGTCATTAGATTGATTCATACTGTCAACAATTTATATGTCATTTATTTGTTCAATAAAATGAGTAAAATTAGTGGTTCATTCAATCATATTTGAATTATAAATGTCAATAATTCTGCAGCTTTAACTTTGAACCAACTGTAATCACAGTGAAATGGAAATGATTCACTGTTTAATGATTCTGCGTCTGCATGATGATTAGATTCTCTAAAGATTCAGTTTATGCTTCTTTTGAATCTTTTTGTTTTGAGTGAATCAGTGAGTGAATCATTAGATTGATTCAGACTGGTAACACAATGCATATGAAGAATGAAGTACAGTACAGAATATGCTGCTGAATACAGTGAGGAGCAGAATTGAGGTGTGTGTGTGTGGTGGGGGGGTTGTAAATTAAAGTCTCCTGAGGAAACACTCTCAGATCTCCATAAATTGTTCTATTAAGCAGTCCGGCCGTGCGATCAGATCACACTTTCACCGCAGACCCACGAGGGCTGAAGCTGTTTACCGGCTGACAGTGAAGACAGAGCAGTTTTCGTGCTCAGACTGCACAGTCTCCTCATGTCATGCGCATCTGATTTAATCATGCTCAAGAAGCCAATGATGGAGGACAGGTGAAGAACTGAGGCCAAGATCTCTGGCGCCTCCTGTCTGTGTCTGCTGGTACTGCACACGCTCATCATGTACTAATTAAAGTACAGATGAAATCAAATCTAATATATTGATTTTGTCAGCTCACATTGCTAGTTTCATGGTGAACACTTCATCTGTGCATGTCATTAAGAAAATACAAATAGTTTGCCCTTGTAATCTTTAATTTAAATCTGAAAATGCACTACCTGATTGTTTTTTAGTTAAATTCTCAGATTAGGTCTGTCTGAGGTATTGGGCGTGGCTAACATACTTAACCACGCCCCTCCAGCTGTCAGTTTTGGACAGAAATGATGAGCAGGAGGAGTCTGTTAGGTTGTAATACCTCTCCCCAAACCCTTTTCCCAATCTTTAAATGAAACGCCTACATTACTACATCCAATCAGCTCACAGTAGAAAAACAAGCCACGCCCACTGTGTTAGAAATATTCAGTTTCTCTAGGAATTGCATTACAATGCAGGAAAAAAAGCGGTCATAACTTCTGGTTCAGGCAGACTTTAAAGGCACAAAATGAATGCTTTATTTTTTCAGTAAAATTAGTGCTGTCAAATCATTAATCTCATCATAAAAGTTAACATTTACAAAATATATTGTGCGTAGTGTATATTTTTGAGCACATAAATATATGCATGGCTGTATTGTATAAAATACTTGTTTATATTTAGATATTCAAATTATATGTAATTAAATATATTTCTTTTCTATATTTTTGTATTTTATGTACAGTATATGTATACAGTACACACACACACACACACACACACACATATATTATATAAATACAAAACCTTATCTTGTAATTAATCACTTTCTGAATAATTGAATTTTTGTAATGCTAATACAGGAGTTGTATTTTCTTTGGAATTGAGAATTTTTCATGTAGTTATGATCAGGAAAACAAGCAGAGGCATTAATGAGAAATGTGTGAATGGCTTCCTATATTTAGTAAAATACATATTGATCTTAATACACTCTCGTTTGGAAGTGATTTTGCAAGATTTTCTGCAAGGATGCATTAAATTGATTAGAAGACATTTATAATTACAAATATCTATATCAAATAATCCTTTTTTCTGACACCAAAATAACAGGCATCTTCTTGTTGAGATATTTCTTGTGCTATAATAAAAAAATCTATTAATAAACAATGTAGAATAATATCTGAAGGATCATGTGAGACCATAATGATGCTGAAAAATGTGTGTTTCATCAATGAATTGCACTTTAACACTGTTATTTAAAATTGTAGATATTTTACAATATTTACTGAATTTTAGATCAACAAATTCAGGCTTTGTGAGCATAAAAGCATTTAAAAATCTGACCGAACTCCAACTTTTGCATGTTTACTGTTACACTACACAATTTGCAAGAGTTGCTTTTGCATGATGCATTTAAATCAGGTATGTCCAAACTCGGTCCTGGAGGGCCGGTGTCCTACACAGTTTACCTCCAACTTCCTTCAACACATCTGGAAGTGTCTAGTACACCTATAAAGAGCTTGATTAGCTGGTTCAGGTGTGTTTAATGGGGTTGGAACTAAAATATGCAGGACACCAAGTTTGGACAGCCCTGCTTTAAATGCATCATTGACCAGTGGAATGATTCTTAATATTCCCTTCTTAAACGTTCTAAAAGAATCATTAATAGAATCAAAATGATTCATTGTGATTCCAAACCTCATGAGTGCAGTTCCAATAGAGCGTTGAGAAAATCTGTCATCTTATCACAATTGTGAATTATTAAAGCTGTATATTTGTGATATTGTTCTGGGCTTTGATTTTTGGGGGTGTATCAGCATGTGGTTTTCCTAAAGCCTCCTCCACGCTGAGTCTGATCAGGATGAGAGAATTGAACGCTCAGTGCTGGTTTGTGTTTGTTTGTTGGTGTCGCTGCTGTCAGTGATTCATCTGAACCACCAGCGGCTTTATTTCAGCAGCGACAGCATGCAGGAGTTCAGATCTCAGCTCCACATCGCTGTGTGTGGGACGCTTGCGAAACATGGAAAAACTTGCTCCATGTAACTTTTGGAAAGACATTTGCTTTCGGTTGTGCTGAAGCATTGTTGTCTTGATTGGTCCTTTTGTCAGAGGACTAGAATACATTTTATATTGCATTATTATCTAAATATCAGATTAGCGATACAAAGATCTTTGAGTTAGTATGAGTTATTTATTTATTTACTCAAAAGATTCCTTCAAACACACCGATTCTTTTTGTAATGATGGCTAAATCCTTAAATGATTCACTCAACTGTTTCAATTCAGGAGTGAAACAAGTGACCCTCTTTATGAGTTAATAATTCATTCATTGTTTCACTGAGTCAGTGATTCATTTACTCAGTTGATTCACTTCAAATATACCAATTCTGTTAAATGAATGACGTAAATCATTGCAGTTTGCATTCAGCAGGTTCAGATAATTTATTAACAAAGCAAATGAGTCTTTGTGTGAGTTAGTTATTTGCTCAAAAGATTCCTTCAGAAGCCAATATTCCAAAATGAATCAGTGTTAAATCATTGAATGATTCACTCAACTGATTCAATTCAGCAATAAAACAAGTGTCTCTGTTTTTGAGTGAGTGATTCATTTGCTCAGATGATTCCCTTCAAAAATTCCAATTCTTTTAAAGCAATTCACAAGTAAATCATTGCATTTGTCATTTAGCAGATTCGGAATGAAGCAACTTAGTCTGTATATGAGTTATTTATATATTTGCTCAAAAGATTCCTTCTAAAACACTGATTCATTTAGGAATGACGATTGAATCATTGAATGATTCACTCAACTGTTTCTATTCAGCAATGAAACAAGTGACTCTCTTTTTGAACGAGTTATTACTTTGCTAAAATTGACTCCTGCAAAACTTCAGATGCATTCAGTAACTAGATGTATTATTCATGAGCAAATTACTGAATTATTCACTCAACCTATTCTATTAATTCTGGAAGAAATAACTCCCTTTGAATGGCTTATTGACTCATTATTCAGCAGATTCATTCAGAATAGTTCATGATTGGACTATTTTTGTTGACAATGGTAAAATATACAGTTGAATTTGCTCAATTCCTTTCAGAAATTGCAAATCTTTTAATTGAATTCACAAGTAAATCATTGCGTTTTTTTTACTCAGCAGATTCAGTTATTTAAGAACAAAGCAAACGTGTCTGTGTATGAGTCGTTTATATATTTCCTCAAAAGATTGCATCAAAAACGCTGATTCGTTTTGGACTGATGGCTAAATCATTGAATGATTCACTCAGCCAATTCAGTGAAACAAGTGACTCTTTTTAATTTTACTAAATTGATTCCTGTTAAAACTTCAGATGCATTCAGTAATTGCATGTGTTATTCATTAGCAAATTGTTGAATCATTCTCTCAGCCAGTTTGATTCATTCTGGAAGAAAAGACTCCCTTTGAGTGACTCATTGAAGCATCCATTCAGCAGCTGCAGATTCATTCAGAAACATTCATGCCTGGACTATTTTTATTGACGATGTAAAAACATACAATTGAATTTGTTCAGTTCCCTTTAAAATTTCAAATTCTTTTAAATGAGTTCACAAGTAAATCATTGCTTTTCACTCAGCAGATTCAGCTCATGAAAGAAGCAAATGAGTCTGTGTATGAGCTCTTTATTTATTTACTCAAAAGACTTCTTCAGAAATACTGATTAATTTTGAAAAGACAGGTAAATCATTGAATGATTCGCTCAATCAATTCAGTGAAACAAGTGACTCTTTTCAATTTTACTAAATTGATTCCTGTCAAACTTCAGATGCATTCAGTAACTAGATGTATTAATCATCTGCAAATTATTGCATTATTCACTCAACCTATTCATTTAATTCTGGAATAAAAAACTCCCTTTGAGTGACTTATTAACTCATTAATTCAGCAGATTCATTCAGAATCGTTCATGATTGGAAATTACAATTGAATTTGCTCAATTTTAAGTTTTGGTTATTAAACTCTCTTATAAAAGCAGTATCACTTATAATTGTGCCGTTGGTCTGAATTTAGTCGCATGCTTTCGTTTCTTTAAGCAATCTGGCACTTATAAAATATTGATGTTTTATCGCACACAATAAAGTCCCATGTTTTTGGAAGCCGTTGATGTTTGCATTCAGTTTTCAGCATTAATGCGGTAACAGTAGCGCTTAACACAGCTGTCAGTCTAAAACGAGGTTGTCAGCAAGCAACTCTTGACAGATTCGTTTCAGTCTGCAATCAAAACGATAGAGTTCACAGTCTCATTGACACGCTTCAGTGCACACAGCGCTTCAGTTTTCCCATCAGCTCCTCCAGACTGTGTTTATCAAAACCCCTGCTCAAACAAACACCCAGTCACGGCTTTAGCTGCACATTTAACAAGCATCCCGCCTGGCGGCTAATGTATGCTAATGTTGACCATTGCCTCTCTGTTTGTGTCTTCAGATGAGAAAGAAGAGGGGATTCTGGGAAGTATCCTCCTGCCCAGCTTTCACATCTCCATGCTGTCCGTGGACGACCACATTACCCGGAAATACGCCTTCAAGGTCAGAGACGCATTCAGAAACTCTCAAACGTTGACTTATTTTTATGCAAATGTAATTCGAGAGAAAGCCGGGATGGGTTAGTGGAGGAAGAAGCTGAAACACTTCATTTAAAGGGAAGATTTTCATTTTAGGCAATGAATTTCAGTCCTTTTATGTAAGAAGCTGACTAGACATTACAAAATTGTATCCTGAATTACAATCAGTAACTAATTCTTTTTATAATTAGCTTGAGTTTATATATATTTACAAAGGTGGCTCGATTAAAATTTTGTTGAAAGAATTGTAATCTAATGGAGTTTCAATCAGTTTTTGAATTAAATTTAGCTTCAAGATCATCATTTTAGACAAACAATTTCAGTACTTTTTAATGTAAGAAGCCGACTAGACATTACAAAAAAGTGTATCCTGAATTACAATCAATATTATTACATTTTAGAAATAGCTTTAGCTTTAAGATCATTATTCTAGGCAGACAATTTCAGTCTTCTTTTATTACATTGGTGGAAATAGGTATTGAACACGTCACCATTTTTCTCAGGAAACATATTTCTAAAGGTGCTGTTGACTTTGAATTTACACCAGATGTAGATAACAACAAAAGAAATCCATATATGCAAGGAAAACAAATCTAGTTAGTTTACAAATGAAGTTCTGTGTAATAAAATGAAATGACTCAGGGAAAAGGTGTTGAACACATGAAGAAAGGAAGGTGTAGAAAGGCAGTGAAAGTCCAGACAGCAGCTGAAATCTCTCAGTAGTTATTCAGCAACCCTTCGTCAGTGTAAGTTAATATTACATTAGCAGGAGGATGAAGATGAAACCAGAGTGGACATTTCAGAGATCCAAAACACAGCCAAGGAAACTCTCAAATGCTTTCAGAGAAAGAAAATTAAGCTGAAGAATGGCCCAGCCAGTCACCTGAGTTGAATTCAATTGAAAATACAAAATAAGGCTCAGATTTGATAGACGAGAGCCAAAGAACCATCAAAATGTTACACTCTGCTGAACTCTGTGAAGAAATCACATCTGAGCAATTCATGTGACTTTATTCACCATATGAGAGGCATCTTTAAGGTGCTATACCTAAAAAAGCTTTTTATAAAATAGTTTTAGAATTAGATTTGGCTTTAAATTGATTGTTTTAGGCAGACAGATTTTTTTTGTCTAACGTTTTTTATGCATAAGAAGGTGACTAGACAAAATAATCCTAAAAAAAGAGCTGCATTCTGATGGAGTTACAAACTATCAATAGTTATTTGGTTTTAGATTTTTGTAAATAAATAGATATTCTTAAATGCAGTGATTTTGGTGGATCATTTAAAAAAGATTTATAGAAGTCAGTAATGCTTTTCGTTTAAACAGAAGGTCATCATGTCAGGCAAACAATTTCAGTCTTTTTTAATATTAGACGCTGCCCAATTAGCACATGAAAAACTATCTTGATAGACATCTTGAAGTTTATTTTTTATAATTATCCAAAAATGCTGTGAGTTTGAGGACTCATTTAAAGCTGCATGAATTTCACAGCGTTTGTCACAATAACTTTGCACAACAACTTTTATAGCATGTTAAGTAGTAAATGGGGTTTAAACTCAAGGCTAAATTTTGAAAGTGAAAAACAAAACTGTATTATTCTGAAATATTCTTCATATTATTGTAAGTGCATGACAGAGTTTTGCTGTAAAGACACTTACTAATTCAACACTTTTAAAAGTAAGGTATTTTTATATTAAGCATAACCTAGATTAATAAATGTGTTAATCATATTATAATACCTAATGCATTAAAAATGCACAATTTTACTAAATGATTTAGTAGCTTCTCTACAGTATTTCTGAATTTGACTGCTTTATTAACAGCCATACTAAAAACTTCAGAAAGAGAAATATTAAACTGTCTTCAGGCCAGCAATACTTGTGCTTTGCATTGGATTTTGAAAATGTAAGTTTGGACAGATTTAGACCATCTCTCTAGGGTTGTATCATTGAGTTTATCTGTGAATTAAATGGAGTCTTGGATATAAATTGCTGCTCTCCAGCTGAAGGCAGAGGGTTTGGCTGTAGTAAAGCTGTTATTAACTTGAATTAGACCAGCAAGCCTTGCACTTTTCACCTGACGCTGCATTTTTTAGTCTCTAATTCTGTTTTTGTCTCAGTGGAGTCACTTACCTATTAGTGCAGATATTTTCATGTTGACTCATTGTTTATTCCCCCTCTGTCTTATTCTCCATCTCACAATGGTGCGGTTTGGGAGGATTCATGAACTGGAGCATCAACATGTTGACTGGATGGAGCTTCACTTATATGGTGGGTCAATAGTATAAATAAAGACACATTAACATTCTTCATCACTTAACCAGGAATGTCCTATAGGCAGCCTTTTTAAGTCATCACTAATAAGTTTTTCCATGCAAAATATTTGAGAAATTATGTTGTTTTTTTGCTGTATGAATGAATTATTGAATTACTCACTCAACTGATTCTATTTATGTGATTCATTCAAGAAGACTGATTCATTAATGAACAAAAACATAGTAAATAATTGAAATCCTGGCTCAACCAATTTGATGATTTCAACAAAAAAATACTAATTTTTGATTGATGTATTCATTCTCTAATATGGTAAAACAAGAGTGTAAATAAAGACACATTAACATTCACATTAACCTAGAATGTCCCATGCACCATTTTTAAGTTATTAATGATAATATGTAAGTTTTTCCATGCAGAATATTTGGTATAGGCTAACAATAATGGTGTTAAAGGGATGGTTTTTTGTTTGATTGTTTGTTTTTGTGGTGTATGAATGAATAACTGAATTACTCACTCATCTGTTTCATTCATTTGATTCATTCAAGAAGACTGATTCATTTAAGAACAAAAAAATAGTAAATTCTTGAAATACTGAATCAACTGATTTGATTATTTCAAGATTATTGATGGATTTATTCATTTACGTATTCAATTCTCTCACAAAATGAATTTAAACAAATAATTGTGTTTCAAAATCACTTCAATTGACATTGACGGAGTGTATCTGAGCTGAAAATTTATTGTATAGTGAATTTGAAAGTATTTTATAATTACATTTTTTTATGACATTTATTTTATTTCACAATGAGTCATTGAACAGATTGATTCGGTAATTAAATTAGTACTTGTGGAAACTATTGAATTTTTCACTCAATGTCTTTTATTAATTCGGCAACAAATCAACATAAGTTGTTCATTAAATTAACAATTAGTTTTTTTAATTAAATTAAATTTAATATAATTAAAAATTAATGAAAAAGTTACTCAATTAATTTGATCATTGAATCATTCACTCAACAGATTTAATTGCTTACTTTGGCAGCGATTGCATTTTACTGCATACAGGAGGAACCAATGCATAAGTTGTATAGGCCCCACCCTCTTCTTTAAAAAGGGGCGTGGTAACATCTCATTTGCATTTAAGGAGACAAAAGCAGCATGTCTATACTTACACCCAAACACATCCATTTCTAATACACATCCAGCATAAAATAATAAACGATCCATTAAGTATTTTGAGATGCAACTTCTACTTACCAAGAAATTAATCCTCTTCATTGAACCATCAATGCAAATAAAGAACCTGTATTTTGTAGCATCTCACTGGGGTTTGGGCTCTTGTTAACTCCTCCAGAGCGCTCCGCAATGGCTTTTGAAGCTTATATAAACTGTTGTTAAAGACAAAATCCAGACAAAAGCAGCCATTGTGGATCAGTGAGAGCCTCAGAGATCTGCAAACTTTGCAAAACTCCATCGTGTTTGTGCCTTCAGCGATTCGCTCAGCAGTTGTTTATTGATATTCACGCTCTGATCTTTTTTCTCTCCTCAGGTTTCTCTGTTGAATTTTTCACAACTAGGCGACGCATCCAAACATGCGGACGTATTATTTCAGCACAGACACAGCCAAAGATATGGAGTCCTGGATGAAGGTGATGTCGGATGCGGCGATTGCACACAGCGAGCCAATCAGAAGGTGCGAAAATATGATTTTGCTTTGCAGTGAACCAATCAGAAAGAACTCAATATAATCACACTTCAGTGATGGTTATTACAGTTTATTTATATGTCTGTTTTTAAATTAAGTAATTAGTGTTAATAGATTAAACAATTAAGTTGTAATATATATATATATATATATATATATATATATATATATATATGTATGTATGTATGTATGTATGTATGTATGTATGTATGTATGTGCGTGCGTGCGTGCGTGCGTGCGTGCGTGCGTGCGTGCGTGCGTGCGTGCGTGCGTGCGTGCGTGCGTGCGTGCGTGCGTGCGTGCGTGCGTGCGTGCGTGCGTGCGTGCGTGCGTGCGTGCGTGCGTGCGTGCGTGCGTGCGTGCGTGCGTGCGTGCGTGCGTGCGTGCGTACGTGCGTGTAATAGCCACTTGTTCTTGTTTTAATAGTTATAGTTGTTCTTAGTGATCAGTAGTAACATAAAAACTTTTAGAAATACTTTTTAATTAGTACTTTTTACATGAAGTACAGTATTGTTTTAGTTCATTATTTAATTTCTTTTATTTGAACTACACATTTTATGTATTTTTGTATTTTTTTATGTATTATGTATTATTTATTTATTACACATTTTATGTATTTACATTATGTAATGAGTAATATAATATTATTAATAATTCATATGTTTTGTTCTTTTTGATTAACAATATCAAAATATTTATAAATACTTTTTTAGATATTTACTTTCCTTCATTTGGTTTTGCAGCTTGGGAAACAAAAAATATAATATGACAATAAATAATAATAATAACAGTGATAGTGTTAGATTATATAAAAATAAATAATAATTTATGTTAAATATTATTAATACAAATAATTAATGAGTAAGTAATTGCAACCATTTATTAAATAAATACAAAATTTGTGGAATGCTTTTTGGGGATTTTTTTTACTAAAACAATTACTTAAAACTAATAAATAAAAAGAAATGAAAGCTGTTTAATTGTTTGTTCGTTCATTTTTATTGTTTTATGTCTCTGTAGTCACTTAATAATAAATTAAACATTAATATTAACAATAATATTATACTATAATTGTAATTGTAATAATAAATTATATAATAAAAGTAATGCTAATAAATTATATCATAATAAATAGTAATTTGTTATTATACAAATAAAATTATATTATTAAACCATTAATAATAAATAAATAAATAAATAAATAAATAATGACAAATACAACCATTGATAAAATAAATACAAAATATTTAGCAAAAGATGTTCTTTATGGACAGTGATCATGAAAACAAGGCTTTTTGGTTAATTTTTGTACTTACAAATTTTTTTTTACTTACAAAAATCACTTTGAAAATAAGTAAGTAAAAAGAAAGCGGTTTATTTGTTTGTTTATTTATTTTATTTATATTTTATGACCTGTCTCAGCAGTGTCTTGAGTGTTTGCTCAGCTCTTAGCACTCTTTATGGTAGTACTTTTGTTGTGGCTTTTTGAGGAAAGCTGTCAGGTTTTAGACGAGAGCCACTGGAGTCTCCAGAGAGTCTCACGGGCAGAGATTTTCACAGCTTCCAGAGTGTTTTTGTGTGTGTGTGTGTTTATTTGACTGCAGCTTTTAGCACAATCACAGATGCTGACGAATCCTCTTAGACTGAAACACTTGCTTTTTAAAACTTTTGATAAAAGCAGATTGTTTTGGCAGCGTAGGATCACAGCTGTGCTTGAGAAAGACTGAACGAAAACTTCATAGAAGAAGGATTTGTATTAATGTAGTGAATGTTTGGTTGGAAAAGCGTGTTATTGTGGTCTGTGTTACAAACAGAAGTTCAGTGTGTGAAGTCAAAAGCTTGACAATGCAAAAAATAAAACTTTACTTGAAGAGGTGTTCAAGACTTTATGGATGCTTATGTGTCATTTGCTCAG
Organism: Danio aesculapii; assembly: GCF_903798145.1. Taxonomy (NCBI): domain Eukaryota; kingdom Metazoa; phylum Chordata; class Actinopteri; order Cypriniformes; family Danionidae; genus Danio; species Danio aesculapii. Next base: position 56,723,339 of record NC_079438.1, read on the forward strand.
TTATGACATTTTAAATGCAAAGATGACATTGTTTGTTATGACAACTTGACATAGACAAATACATCACAGCCTGTTTTTGTCTTTGCCATGACAACTTGACATTAACAGTACCAATTACCATGTCATAAACATGATCGTCATGAGGCATTATAATTGTGTCATGAATGTTTTTCTGAGCACGTTTCCACTGTATTTGTCATTATAATGTATCAGTAAATGTGTCATTACTCTGTCAAATCATTTTTAATAATGTCATTAATATTTAATGGTATTGTTATGACAAATTCAGCTTGCACCACTGTAAATATTAATGATGGTATTATAGCATTCATGACAAGCTTATAATAGCTTCATTGCGATCATGTTTATGACAGATTCATGACAAGTTTTGTTGTCTTGGTTATGTCAAGTTGTCATGACAAAGACAAAAACAGGTTGCGATGTATTTGTTAATGTCAAGTTGTCATAAAAAAATAATGTCATCTTTGCATTTGAAACCTCAAACGTGAGCAAACGACTCTTAATAACAGTCGTCATGAGCATGCATAAAATTTCATCCATGATTATAAAGATTTAATGACTTTTTTATACACACTTTACTGAAAACCAAGTATTTTTGTCTTGTTTTTCAGTTTAGTGAGTAAATATTCTTAAATCAAATTGCATTTAGAGAACTATAAAATATATTAAATATAGAAAATGCTTACAGAATTAAGTGGCTTTAATCTGAAGATTATAACTAATATATTAATGGGTTTTTTTAATGGGGCTTTTATTCTTTGATTATTATTTTTACTTATTTTTTTATTATTATCACTACTGTTTATGAATTAATAAATGTAGGTAATAAAAAGAGTAATAAAAAACAACAACACTAACAGCAATGTCAAAATGGTTATATTTATATATGTATATATTTATATGTATGTGTGTGTGTGTGTATGTATATATATATATATATATATATATATATATATATATATATATATATATATATATATATATAAGGTCTATTGTTTTTTCTTATGTAAATAAATTTGTTATTGTATATAAATGTGTTCAATTGTAAATATATCCTACTTATAAATACACATTTGTTTACATAGGAAAAAAAATAGACCATAATACTAATAAATATGATATTGATCTATAAGGAATTTTGCCTTTGAATTAAACATGTAGCTATTTATAATCTAAGAAAATCATATTTTACAGTGTGGCTCATTTTGTCTTGCATCCTGTTCTGTGCATTTAACACTTAGATGCATAGACTAGATCAGGGGTGGGCAAACTCAGTCCTGGAGGGCCGGTGTCCTGCACAGTTCAACTCTAATCAAACACACCTGCTTATGGATTTCTAGCGATCTTGAAGACACTGATTAGCTTGTTCAGGTGTGTTTGATTAGTGTTGGAGCTAAACTGTGCAGGACACCGGCCCTCCAGGACCGAGTTTGCCCACCCCTGGACTAGATACTTAGATAGACTTGGTATCTAGTTGTGTTGGAGATCTTTTGTTTTAAATCCTTATATAACATCTCATCTTTTCCTCTCCTCAGGCTTGAGAAGGTAAAGCTGGACTCTCGCGGGCCTCAGGAGATGAACAACATGCTGAACCACCGGGTCCTGACTCGCCCCGAGATCCAAAACAACGAGAGAAACCGCGAGACGCTCCGCCAAGAGGACAAGAAGAGCAAACCAGCAGAAAAAACGCAGAAAGACAAAGAAAGAGTCAGCATGCAGAAAGACGGAGAGCGCTTCAGTGAAAACTACACTCACCGGCATAAAGACAGCGAGCGCTACATGCTGCAGAAAGACCTGGAGAAATTCGTCCTGCAAAAAGACGGAGAGAAGTACGCCGTGCAGAAAGAGGGGGACAAATATCTCCTCCAGAAAGACGGACACAAATACACAGTGCATAAAGACGGAGACAAATACACGCTTCAGAGAGAACTGGAGAAATACAATCCACCGAAAGATGCAGAGAAGATCCCACAGAAAGATGCAAGGTTTAGTCTGGTGCAGAACGAGATGGAGAAACCCGTCCCGCCACCACGATCTGAGGAAAAATATGGCTTTCAGAAAGAGGGCACCCTTGAGCGTCCGCTAACTAAAATAAATAGCATTAAACTGCAGCCGGCTCAAGCGGCGGCCATCGCTGCGGCTGTTTCATCCTCTAGGATGATGCAGAAACAGGTTAATGGCTCCGGGGAAAGAGCGGGAGACAGAAGTCCTGGAGATTTGAGTACAGTGAGGACGAGCGTCCCGCTGCCAGCACAGACGGTTCCAGAACCAGAGCGAAGCCTCAGCAGAACCAGCTCAATGCAGCAGCTGGAGCAGTGGGTCCGCACACACCGCACACGAGCTCCAGACGACGACACCAGGAGGTCAGAGAGACACACATTCATCACCAATATTGGGCATGTTCCTTTAAAAGAGTAATTAGTTATGGTTACTAGTTACGTAACAGTTACTTTTATAGTTACATAATTATAAGTGTAAATAATTACCAGGGAAAGTAACTGTTGCGCTACTTTAACGTCCTAGGGCTTGAGTGGCCACATCCGAGGACAGCACATTTTAGCTCTTAAGTGGCTATTTAAAATACTTTGAATGTTTATATTTTGTTACAGACATACAGTGTCATCCTGCAACTGTTTTGCAGCATATGAAATGTCCCAAACACTATTTTAACTGTCCAAAATGGGGAAAAAAATAGTTTTTACTCTCTGATAGTCAAAAGCAAGTTAAAAAAAATTTCTATGTTAAATATGCATTAAAAAACAGTCAGGAAAAAGTGTTTTATGTAAATTCGGACCACGAGTCCACATATATGGACATCATTTTCCCCTAAAAGTACATCATATCAAAAGATGATACTTAGATTTTTATTCTAATTAGGTTCTAATAAGCCCAAATAGCAAAGAGAAATAAAAAAATGCATGTAAAAACACCAGTATTCCCAGTATTTCTCTGTTGCAATCGGGAGATCACAATAATTAACCCCGAAAAAAGCCAAAGCCAAGGAAACACATTACTATGTTATAAATACAGCACTACAACATACAAAAGAGAGAGAGATTGACTTAGAATGTCACTTACCTGATTTATAATGATTTGATCAGCTGTAATTTGAAGTTTACTCTGAGTTTTTCTCCCATTAGGGCTCATTATGCAGTCTCTGTCTGATTATGAAAATTATGAATATTTAAATTAGCCACTATCCTTATAAATAAACTGCAAAGTTGCAATCTAAAAAGTCAAAAGCAAGTTAAAAAAAAATTCTATCTTAAATATGCATTAAAAAACAGTCAGGAAAAAGTGTTTTATGTAAATTCGGACCACGAGTCCACATATATGGACATCATTTTCCCCTGAAAGTACATCATGTCAAAAGATGATACTTAGATTTTTATTCTAATTAGGTTCTAATAAACCCAAATAGCAAAGAGAAATAAAAAAAGTGCATGTAAAAACACCTTGGGCGTTAAGAGGTTAAAAAAAATCTTAATCCGTCAAATGACTGTAAGATAAATATAAAACATTGTACACTAATCTACACTATTTTAATGTTGTTGTGTTACAATATGAGAGACAACCTTAAAATTCAGCATGTCATTATATTATATATCATCATTACTATAGTTGCACAATAAAACACAATAGATTGTATATATGAGCAATATCATGCTCGTAGCAGTGCGATATGGCTGTATATTGGCACTGGTGGGAGGCGTTTGTTGTGGCTTATTGCCCCCCACCAGTGACGATATACAGCCATATCGCACTGCTAAGGGTGTTCACGGTATGACGGCATAATAGTCTATATAAAGAAGAAAATCAAACACGGAGAGTCTCAAAAACCCTTTTTGTAAGAGGAACTACTTTCTTCCGCCATTCATTCACATCTGCAGCTGACGTCAGACCAGCAGAAACCATTGCTCATTTACCAACGTCACTTTAGAGCTAGTATTTGAATGATCCTCTAGCGTAATGTCTAAAGTGATGACAAAACAGGTGACTTTGCTCACATTTAAAGATTATAAGGCTGAACAGCATGAAATGCCATCAGTCTACAGAGATATCCCAGTATTTCTCTGTTGCAATCAGGAGATCACAATAATTAACCCCGAAAAAAGCCAAAGCCAAGCAAACACATTACTATGGTACATACAGCACTACAACATACAAAAGAGAGAGAGATTGACTTAGAATGTCACTTACCTGATTTATAATGATTTGATCAGCTGTAATTTGAAGTTTACCTTGAGTTTTTCTCCCATAAGGGCTTATTATGCAGTGTCTGTCTGATTATGAAATTATGAATATTTAAATTAGCCACTATCCTTATAAATAAACTGCAAAGTTGCAATCTAAACAACTACATTCTCTTCTGAAAAAGCTTCAAAGTACATGATGTTGTCCAACAGCTGCAATATTTGTCAAACTGTAGTGAGTTTATTGATCTGCTGTCACTTTATGTGGGCGGAGTAATACACAAGGGTGAAGAGGCTGTATGAGTGCTGTTATTACGGGAATATCACACGGCTATCAGCCAATCAGATTCAAGAACTAGCCAGAACTGTTCAAGAACTAGCCAGTATAAATGTAGATATACATTAATTATCAATAATGTATAAATATACACTAAATTTTGTGGCGTAACTTGCCTAATAAAGCTAATTACCCTAGTTAAGACTTTAAATTGCAGTAGTTTATTTGACTTATATTTGTTTGTTGATTTCATATCATTCATTTCTTTTATACACACATATATTTAGATGTCTCTCTGTGTGTGTGTATAAAATAAATTAATGATATTAATTATAAGTAAAACAAATATTTAAGAATAATACATACATAAGAAAAGCTACAACTAAAATGAACTATTAATTAACACTACAATGGGATCTCCATAATACTAAAATAGTGCTTAATTAATGCCATTTTGGGTTTAAGTGGACTAAAAGTAATGATTGTGACATTAGGTTTGAGCTGTATTTAAGGTCTATTTGATGATATGTTTATCAGCATGTCCTCTGGGTGTTTCTGGTGTTGTCTTTTCCTTTGATTATAATGATTGTGATTATATATGAAGAGGAGGGAGAGATAAAGGCTCTTGTGGAGTGAAGAGAACAGTGACGACTCTTTTTATAATGTACTAATGAGTCGCTGTTTAATTATTGCCTGCAGCAGAACAGGAAACCATCATCAAGTCAAAGCCGGGCCTTATTAGCATGATTGTATTCTAAAACTGACTTCTTCAAGAGGCTTCCTGGAGCTGTTTTGTATATCATTGACCTTTTCATTAGCTCAGTTTCCATCCAAACATGCGAATTTAACATATGCTTAAAACTGGAATATGGCATAAAACATTTGTGGATAAAGCAGAGTTTCCGTGCAATGAGTCAAAGAGAACATAATCATCACTTCCTGATAAACTGTCGCCAAATATCAGACAGAAAAATGTAGTTTTGTGCTGTCAGAGAAGCCACTGTGGTCTTTTTTTCTGCTTTAATAGATGAGATGCGCCTCAGAAGATGAAATGCAATAAATGTGCAGCCGTGAGACACTCTTTGCGAGCGCAGACAGATGCTTAAGACAGTTCTGGATGTAATAATAATATAATAATAATAATAATAACACTGAACCACTGCGATGATGGACTTTAGCTGAGGGTTTTGGAAAAACCAAAACGACATTTCAGATGTTTATCAATGTGCAGGAAACACTGCTTTGTCCATTAATGAATCCCATCACACACAATCTTATCATCACATCGTCTGTTAAAACAAAACCGCATGACTTTATTGATGCACATGCTGGAATTTCTTCAGTAAATGTGTTTCCATTGTAGTTTATGTTTATTTTTTTCTTATCAGATAAAGAGTTTATCCTGTGTCCATAATTTTTATGTGCATTATCCAAATTTATGCACATCTTGGCATTTTTATCAAGGAATTGTAAATTCAAATTGTGAAAATATCAAAACTCTTAATCAAAAGCTTAATCTGGACAACTTTAACTGTGACGTTCTCAATATTTAGATTTCAGTACATGGTTTCCGCTACATTCATTCGTCTGTGGCGGTGCACCACACCAAAATTCATCCCGCCATGGCTACATTACAGCTTCTCATTCAAAACATTGGGTTGTTTATTTTTAAATAGCGGGTAATAATCGCACTAAACATGTATTAAAAGGTAAGTGAATTATAACAGCGCAAACTATTCTGTAATCGGAGTAGTGCTGTGCGTTCTTTGTTTAACCCTTTAGGGTGATGTGCTGACTGACTGACAGGTGCGTGAGGCTAGCAAACACGGCGAAGCTTTCAGTTATGATGAACACAGTTTCCATAAATATATTTTATTTATAGATAAAGGTCTGCGGTTCTGCATATTATGACTTTGTCTTGCTGGAGTTTATTGCCGTTTCACTTTACTTCAGGAAGCATTAATGCCGCTCTGTAGGTCTATTGGAGACATTCGTAAATATTCCTTGCAAATCTAATAAATATTGGAGACATACTCGTTACATAAACGCACTAAAGCACACTTCAGCAGCGTTTATTTGAGAGCGCACAAGAAAATCTGCGCTTGAGAAGCGAATATTTGAGGGCGTGCAAGAAGTTTTGTGCACGAGCAGAGGAAATCGGCGCTCGAGCACAGAGATTGACATGCTCGTAGGCTATTACATGAATGCGATCTCGATTTAATACTGCGCTCACGACATTTGTCAATGAAATACCGCCACATGTAGTTGGAAGACCTGTGTAAAAGGCCCAACAGCCGCTACAGCTGGAAAACATCCTAGAGGAAACACTGCAGTACATATATTATATAAATCAGATTCCAGATTTTATCATACAATATTTGTATTTTGGTTAATTGTTGTTTTATTCTAATAAACCAAACATCAATGGAAATCTTAATTATTCAGCTTTCAGATGATGTGTAGATATCAATTTCAATAATTGACACTTATGACTGGTTTTGCATATGACACTCTTTTCTGGAAACAGTGATGCCTCATGATGTGTGTGTGTGTGATGTTATTTCTTTTGTCTTTGCCATGATGACAGTACGTAATATTTGACTAGATATTCTTCAAGATACTAGTATTCAGCTTAAAGTGACATTTAAAGGCTTAACTAGGTTAATTAGACAAGTTAGGGTAATTAGGCAAGTCATTGTATAACTATGGTGGTAGACAGTTGAAACAAATATTGTTTAAGGCAGCTAATAATATTAAAATGGCTTTAAATGAATTAAAACTACTTGTATTCTAGCCGAAATAAAGCAAATCAGACTTTTTACAGAAGAAAAAATATAATAGGAAATACTGTGAAAAATTCCTGAATCTGTTAAACATCATTTAGGAAATATAAATATATATATATATATATATATATATATATATATATATATATATATATATATATATATATATATATATATATATATATATATATATATATATATATATATATATATTCACAGAAGGGCTAATAATTTTGCCTTCAACTGTATATAATGCGCACACACACACACACACACACACACACACACACACACACACACATATACATATCAACTTTTCATGAAACAGTGTCATGTGCATCAGACATGCCATTTTTTTTCTTTGTATTCCAGCATCACGTCCTACCAAACCCTGCCAAGGAACATGCCAAGCCACCGGGCGCAGATAGTCCCACGCTATCCCGAGGGCTACCGCACTCTTCCCCGAAACATGCTGCGACCGGACAGCATCTGCAGCGTGGCGGGATCAGTGTATGACCGGGCGCTTCAGCCCAGCAACCAGGAGAAACGGCGCTCCATCCGGGACGACACCATGTGGCAGCTGTATGAGTGGCAGCAGCGGCAGGCGCACAGTCGACTCGGGTACGGGACGCTGCCCAGTCCCAAAACCATGGGGCAGATCGCGGAGTCCATCCCCACATCCCCGTCCCACGGCTCTCTGGCCGGATATCACACCTTCTCCCCGAACCGACCGCTCAACCCTGACTCGCGCTCGGAATTGTCCTCACCGGTGTTTCGTGGAGACGTGACCCTCGAGCGACGCCACCGACCACACCTGTCCAAGGTGAACCAGGTCACATTCATCACTTAGAGGAGGTTTCATGAGTTATAGGACATTTGATGAATAAAAATTAGAATTTTGTATGAAAGTGATGGATGGATAGACGGATGGATGGATTGACTAGGATAATAGATGGGTGGGTGGGTAGGTGGGTGGATGGATGGGTGGATGAAGAGATAGATGGGTAGGTGGATGAATTGACTGGGATTGATGGATCGATGGATGGACAGAGATGATTGGATGGGTGGTCGGATGGTTGGATGAATAGAACAGTGGGTGGGTGGATGGAAGGATGTGTTTTTTGATGGATGGATTTACTGAGATAGATAGATAGATAGATAGATAGATAGATAGATAGATAGATAGATAGATAGATAGATAGATAGATAGATAGATAGATAGATAGATAGATAGGTAGATAGGTAGATGGGTAGGTGGATAGATAGATAGATGGGTAGGTGGATAGATAGATAGATAGATAGATAGATAGATAGATAGATAGATAGATAGATAGATAGATAGATAGATAGATAGATAGATAGATAGATAGATAGGTAGATGGGTAGGTGGATAGATAGATAGATGGGTAGGTGGATAGATAGATAGATAGATAGATAGATAGATAGATAGATAGATAGATAGATAGATAGATAGATAGATAGATAGATAGATAGATAGATAGATAGATAGATAGATAGATAGATAGATAGATAGATAGATAGATAGATAGATAGATAGATAGATGGGTAGGTGGATAGATGGGTAGGTAGATAGATGGGTAGATAGATAGATAGATAGATAGATAGATAGATAGATAGATAGATAGATAGATAGATAGATAGATAGATAGATAGATAGATAGATAGATAGATAGATAGATAGATAGATAGATAGATAGATAGATAGATAGATAGATGGATGGATGGGTAGATAGATGGATGGGTAGATAGATAGATAGATAGATAGATAGATGGATGGGTAGATAGATAGATGGGTAGATAGATAGATGGATTGACTGACATGAATGGATTTATGGGCAGATGGACAGAGAGAGAAAAATAAAAGAGAGAGAGAGATGGAAGGATGGATAGCTATATTTTTTTTTCATCAAATGTCTTTGAGTTGCGCTTGAGTGTGTTCAGTTAGAAAACAATTACGTAAAACTACATTAAAATCGCAATATTACTATTTCATTGTAGTTTTGATCAAATAAACTTCTTTCAATGAGTGAAATCAGACCTGAATGAAGAGCATTGGCAATACTGTATAGCGTTGATCAAGTCCAGCTCAGAGACGTTCATCAGTGATTATACAATGAAACAGTTGTCGTTTTTAAGAGAGTGTTATTTTTAGGTTGCTTTAAATCACTGAGCCTTTAAGTGTTTCTAATTGTCAGCGTTTAATGCGGTTTTGAGCACAGCTCTTTGCTGCAGTTCTCCTGACTGCTGTGCTTTCCTCTTTCTCTGTCAGTATTCCTATCCTGCCGAACGCAGAGCTGCTCCTCCCGCACAGAACATCACTGCACAGTCTCTTCAAGGCAAAACGGTACGTGCTCCCACTTCTCCACCCACCACTTCCTCTGTGCAAAGGAAACGCTTGTAACTCTCTGAGCCAAAACTTTGCTTTCCTGTCAAACTCCTGCATTTTTTCAGTTTTCAGCCACTAAGGATTCGTTCAGGCTTTGGTTTGCAAATTAGGCTTTTTCGGAGTGAATATTTCACATGCGGAGGTTGAGTCAACATGAATTTTTGCTTTCTTAAAGTGTCCCTGTTATGCTTTTTCTGATATTACCTTTCGGTTATGTAGCTGTTTGTGGATGCGAAAGATCTGTAAAGTTTCAAAGATCATAGTAAATCAAGCTTAACAAACATTTCTGCACAAGCCTATAATTGTTTCTAATATATTTGCATAATGTTATTATGTAGTCCTCATTGGCTGCTAATGAACGACATGTATACAGCAAAATAGTGCCATGTGACCATTCACAACAGACTGGGCCATCTGACCAATAGGAGAAGAGTATGACTATCTGACCATTCTGAGCAGACTGAGGTCATTTGGCCAGTCAAAGAAGTGTAGACTCATTTGACCAATAGGAGTAGGGTAAGATTAGCTGGCCAATCAGAGGAGTATAGGTTCATCTGACCAATTGGAGCAGAGTATGATTATCTGACTAATCAGAGCAGGGTATAATTATTTGACCGATCAGAGTAAAGCAGGTTAGACACATCTGACCAAAAGGAGTAGAGTGTGATTATCTGACCAATCAGAGCTAATTGAAGTCATCTAACCAATCAGAGCAGAGTAGGATTATCTGACTAATCAGTGCAGACAGAGGTCATTAAACCAATAAGAACAGACTAGGCCCATCTGACCAATAGGAGCAAAGTAGGATTATCTAACCAATCAGATAAGAGTAGGCTCATCTGACCAATCAGAGCAAACAGGTCACCTGACCAATCCTAGCAGAGTAGACCCATCTGACCAATCCTAGCAGAGTAGCCCCATCTGACCAATCAGAGCAGAGTAGGCCCATCTGACCAATCAAAGTCTAACTATCTGACTAGTCAGTGCAAACTGAGGTAATCTGTCTAATCAGAGCAGAGTAGGATTATCTGACCAGTCATATTACTTTAATGGTTATTTGACCAATCAGAGTAAAGCAGACTCTAACATAGGAGGAGTTTAGCGGGACCCAATTTTTTAAATACTGCAAAATATATGATGAGTGTTTTAATTATATTCATTAATTTGTTGTTTGTTTTGTGATTTCCGATGTAAAAAAAAAAATATATATATATATATATCACCACCATTAGCATAATAGCATAATAGGGGCACTTTAACATGAGAAGCAATGTTTGTAGTCATATGTAACCTGAAAATAGGAGCATAATAAGCACATGTGCATCTGATGTTGACTCTGTAGGCAAACGGACATTCAAATGAGTTCAGTTTGGCTTCAGTAAAGACACACAAAGCCTCATATGTGCTTATCTCAATGCAGAAGAGAAGGTTATTCACGCTTCAGCTCCTCAATGTATTGTGTCTGACACAGAGAGAAGTGTGTGTGTGTGTGTGTGTGTTGTGACAGCAGCTCTAATACCATAAGCTGCTCTTAAAACCATAATTATTATTCTCTTGCTTGGCGTTTCAAGTTCTAACAATCTAAAGCCGCCTTTTTCAGCTTATGCTCTTTATTCATTCATTTTTACAGACACAAAATACAATGAGACACTTTTCAGCCTTTTTATTTCTATTTTTTTTCTAAGTGTTTTAATGGAAAAGCCGGCGGACACCTGATGAAATATTAATAGAGCTGATCCGTATGTGCTTTACTCGTCTTCGCTGTTGTAAAAATGCCTTTTGCTACAGAGCGTGAAATTACATTTAGTCTTTTAAACATTTAGTTTTAGGTCTGAGGCTCTTCATCTGCTCTTATGAGGCTTTTTCATGATTTTGTTTAGATTATTATAACATATGATCAAATGACAAACATGAGATAACCCAGACTCAAAGGTTATCTTCTTCAAATGTCATTTAATTGGTTCACAGATAGGATAAATTAGCGTAAACTGCTCTTAAAGGCCAAATGAAACTTAATCTAACTGTTCCTGCTGGGAAGAAAACAGCTTGTATTAAAGTTATAGCTGCATAAAATGTCACTCATGGTTAAACTGCTTTATTCAGCTTGAGCTGTTTATTTGCATTAAATATTAAGTAATAAAAAATATATATTATTTATTTAATTTAGTTAGTTATTTAGTTAGAAATATTATGCATATGTAATATTTAAAATAAATATATATTTTAATATATATATATATATATATATATATATATATATATATATATATATATATATATATATATATATATATATATATATATATATATATATATATATTTGTAATTAAAAAGGTGCTTGATTTTTCTTTCTTAAAAGCCTAGCTCAGCTTAATCTGGACCTGTAGAGATAGTTAATTTATGTTCATTAAATACCACAGGTTTATGACATTACCAATATAAGTTATTTTTGTTTGTACATGTTCTACTTGTTCTTCTTCTTGGGCACTATGGTTTTCAGTTTTGTTTTTTCATTATTATTATTATTATTTTATAAAAAAAATTTATAATTATTTTTTCTGGGTTTTCACCTTTAATTGATAGTACAGTACAGAGTATTGACAGGAAAGCATGGGGAGCAGAGAGAGGGGAAGGATTGGCATAGGACCGTGAGGCAGAATCGAACTCGGGTCGCCGTGAGCACCGCTGTCGACACACTAACCACTACACCACTAGCGCCCACTATTTGATACAATATTATTTTTTATTAGCTATTAGTGACTTATTTTAGGCAGTTTTTTCATGTTGTTTTTATTCTATTTTGTTTTGTTTTAATTTTATTTAAACTTTTAGTAACTTATTCTATTTACATAAATTGGCAAATTTTTCAGTGAAGGTACTTTCTTAAAAGCACGTTTAAACAAACAAACAAACAAACAGACACCAAATCTGTCTGCTTTATTACTGCTTAAAAATATAATGCAAAGATCTTTCAGTTTTTTTGTTTATTTATTTATTATTTTTTTATTATATTACATTTTTTCTTCCTTATGTAAATTCAACCTTTATACCTTTATATCTATCTATATCTATCCCTCCTTTGTGCTTGGTCATTCACCACAAAAGAGTTATTTCATTATTATTCAGATACCAGTATTTTGAATTAGTATTAACATTGAAGAATTAGGATTTGGCAAATTTTTATATTGTATCAGGGATTTTTCTTTGTTGCAGTTTATCAAACATCTGTTTATTTATGTGTGTTGGAAAATGCTTATGTCTCGAATACTTTATTCACTCATCAACTAGCAGTCATTGAAGTCAAATGCAGTCTGCAGAATGTCTCTGTTAACTAAGCCAAACAGGATAATATACATTTTTAGAGTTTTGGCTTAAAATGACCCCTTAAAAAGCTAGATTTTAAAAAGTGCACGACAGAAAAGCTAAATATAAAGTTTGTAAAACTAATATTGAGCTATCAAATGCACTGTAAAATATATCTGTTAATGAACAGTTTCTGTATTTTGTGATTCACAAGAGTTTTGTGTTTATTTACAGTTGTGAAATGCATTATGGGATGTTGATCTCTGCTCTGTCGACTTTTGATGTTGAAAATTCAATTCTACAGTTTAACAAAGTGACTTTTATTGACAGTTTAGTAGTTTGAAATTAATAATCAAGCTAAACCCATTTTAAACTTATTAATCAGGGAAAAATTGATAATTGGCATAAAGTGGGAACCCTGAATTATGCAAGACGACCCTGAAGTTGTCCTCAGTATGCAAAGCTCGCCCCTAAATGCCTGTGATGTGGCGTCTGGTGTCTAATGCTGCTTTGTCCTGCTGCAGCCAGAGGAACTGACCCTGCTGCTCATCAAACTCCGGCGGCAGCAGGCTGAGCTCAACAGCCTCCGTGAACACACACTCGCGCAGCTCATGCAGCTGAACCTCGACGCCACCAACCCAAAGGTCAGAAATAAACAGCCTGAGCATCCCAGAGCAGAGGGAATCACTGATCTCCCCTGAACCCGTTCACCTCTCAAACCCGCACCTCCCGATTCCCCAGTCTGCTGGTGTTTTTTCCCTTCATTGCTTCCGCATGCTCTTGTGGACTGTGGATGGATACAAGTTGTAGATTTAGCGGGCACACTTTACAATAAAGCCTTGTTTGTTCAAATTAGCATGATGCTAATGTGCATATTGACTAGCATGAATTAACAACGAGCAATGCGTTTTGTCCTCACACTTTATTAATTAATGCAAATCAATAATCATATTCAAATTTTCTAATTGTTTGTCATACACAGTATGTCATGCAGTGAAATGCTTACACAATCGGCCTTAAAAATAATGAGGTCGCCACAGCGGAATGAACTGCCAACTTATCCAGCATATGTTTTACACAGCGGATGCCCTACCAGCTGCAACCCGTCACTGGGAAACACCCATACACTCTCATTCACACACATACACTACGGACAATTTAGCTTACCCAATTCACCTGTACAACATGTGTTTGGACTGTGGGGGAAACCCACGGGAACATGGCGAGAATATGCAAACTCCACACAATGCCAACTGACCCAGCCGAGGCTTGAACCAGCGACCTTAGTAACAACAATAAGAATCTAAATTGAAGTATAAGTTATGCAATAGAAAATAAAAGCAAATATAAACTATTTAACAATGACTTTTAGCTCAATAAACTACTAATTAGCTGCTTATTAATAGTAAGGTAGTTGGGTTTGGGTATTGAATAGACTGTTAACAATTTCCTGTAGCATCTACAATAACAGTTTGCCGGTAATTTACTGTAAATTAATTATGGCAAAATTTTGTTTACATTCACAGCACCATTTATCTTTCTGTATATATATTTACTGTATTGTCTATCTTTGCTGAAATATATACTATAGTTTGCATTTAGAAAATACAGTAACATACTTCATAACTGTCCTACAGTAAAATACTGTTCATATTACAGTTTAATACTGTGTACAATTGTTAACAGTATAGGAATTATGCAGAATATTTATTTTGTAAGTATTAATAAACAGTTATTATCCTAATAATAAGCAGGTAATAAGCCTATAGTTAATAGTGAGAATTGTGACTCAATTAATTACTAAGTCAGCAATAAAATCTAGTATTAATTCATGTTAATTAATTAACAAATGTAAGCAAAACAATATTTATAGATAATACAAAGTGTTGTCAATTCAATTAGACTTTGAAATCAGGATTAACTACTTAAAATTAGAAAATACACACATTTTACATAAAAAAACAAATGAGGTAAATAATACAATACAATACTATTCAATGCAATGCATTTCAGTGCACGGCAATGCAATTCAATTCGAGACAGTACAATACAATACAATACAGTTTAATTTAATTCAATTCAATTTAATTCAATTGAATACAGTTCAATTCAACACAATACAATACAATTCATCTCAATATGATACGATACGATACAATTCAATACAATTCAATACAATACAATACAATTCATTTCAATACGATACGATACGATACGATACGATACAATTCAATACAATACAATTCAATACAATTCAATACAATTCATTTCAATACGATACGATACAATACAAAACAAACCAAAACAAAACAGTTCAATTCAATGCAATTCAATACAATAAAATACAATACAATACAACACAATACAATACAACACAACACAACACAACACAACACAACACAACACAACACAACACAATTCAATACAAGACAATACAGTCCAATTCAATTCATTTAATTTCAATACAATACGATATGATTTAATACAAAACAATACAATTCAATTCAATTCAATTCAATTCAATACAATACAATACAATACAATACAGTCCAATTCAACCCAATCCAATCCAATATAAGTAATATTAGTAATTCATGTTTACGAATGAATTAACAAATGAAATGAGGCAATATTGCAAATTCAATTTGGCTCCAGTTTTCAATATTAATTTAATAGTTAAAATTAGAAAATGCAGTTTTACATAAAAAACAATGCATTATTAAAGTAAAAATACAACATCGAACATTAATTCATGTTGATAATGTTCTAGCTAATGCAAACAGGACAATATTGCAAAGTGTCATCAATGGGAGTTAGCTTGAGATCATGCATACATTGCGTTGACATGAACTAACAACAAGCAAATGCACACGGATCATGCATTGTGTGTTGTTAGCTGACGTTAGCAGATGCATTAGCTAGCGTAGCGCATCAGGATCTGGTTGTGAAGTGTATGAGAGCAAGCTGATCATGTTTTGTGAACTGCAGCATGCTGTCTGACGCAGTTTCAGCAACATGATCTGC